>NW_022279547.1:300000-508943 GCF_000004075.3 Cucumis sativus | reverse complement strand
ACACATGTCAACTTTTAATTAGTCCTAAAATTCAATTATTTGTACTTGGTCCAAAAATTCTTAAACCAAATATCATATCCAACATCATATTTGAAAAGCAACAACAAAATACTAAAATTACACACCTTTTTAGCTCACTTTTTCAAAAACCCTATACTCAAAAGATAAATATGATTGAATAATTGATAATTTTCTATCCAGGAAGAATAAATTAGTAACAAATAACAATTAAATGGTAATTCTATACCAAGGACATTGAACTTAACAAAACTATTTGCAAATAAATGTCTATAATCTAAGGTGTGAAACCATTGTTATCTTAGACAAGATGGGGGTTTCATATGCTACAAAAAGAGGGATACCACCATATGGGCGAGCCATGGCTGAAGAAGTTTAACCCAGTTCTGACCACCATGCCAGAGAGATCTCCTCCAAGTTGTTGCCTAAGACTTCAAACTCTGTATCCCGATTCCATGCTGCGAAAGAACTCCGTTTTCTCTACTGCTAATCCTATCTGACTATTCGACTATTCCTGCAACAGCAACAAACATCAAGACTGATCTTGTCCGCGGAAGTTTGTTAGATAGAGGGAGGTGTCCATACATGAAAAAACTTAACGAAACTCATCGTGGAAATCATAATCGTCCTCATCATCTTCGTTGAAAATGGCACTGTAAAATACGTAAGGATGATCGATCATTTCTGCCAAGGTGAGACGTCCATCTTTATCTGCATCAGCCTGTAAAATAAAGACAGAATGAAGATGTTAATCAACAGATGTAGTTGCTCCCTCTGGAAGATGAAAATATTTTCCAGGCCTAGTCTAATTCTAGATCTTATGCCTTATGGTAATGTTTTCTCATTTAGAAAACATTTGCAAGAAAGTTCTTCCATGTAAAATGATAAGATAAATGACGTCATACTATATCTTATGTTCTGAGGCTGATAGAGAACACTTGGTCTATCTTATTAAAATCAATGAGGACCATAATAACATTAACAATTATGCTACAGTTTATTGAGTTAAAAGTCAGATGCAATAGATTCATAATGAAATCTGATAAAGGAACTTCCAAGAGAATAACCATTCAGTCCACAAAGTGCAAACAGAAAACAATTGGTGTAATGACTGCGTTTTAATATGACCGATTTTACTACTCGTAAAATGAATTTTACACAATATTACTTATATGTGATGGGTGGTCGGTCAAGTAAAAATTAAAATAACTGTACAGAGTATAAAACAATCCATGGACAACCCAGCAAGCTCTCACTGATAGAGGAAAAGAAAGAGTAAATTGTTTCTACAACCATACATAAGAATCATGAGATGTTTGTTGATGACATTAATATGTGCCACAATATCCAAGCAATATCTCAATCGTAAAAGTAAAGCTAAAAAATTCATCGACTTGCATATGGGTTTTAAGATTCGTTATGGATGAGTACCTGCTGTATGATATATTCTGCCTGTTGTTTTGCATAGTAATGCTCTGATGGGTGAATTTTTCCAATTATAGGTAACAGCTCTTCATTAGACAGGTGTCTATGAAAAACAAAATACAACACACAAAATAATCCTTAAAGGTGTCAAATAGGATACAAAACTGTAGAATCATTGCTATAATCTTTTAATGAAACCAGACCCGTTCCTAGTAGATGGGTATATATTGGTTAGTAGGTGCCAATAGGTTCTCTCTAAGAATTATCTTTGGTTAGGATTAGGAGAGATGGGGAGCTCTTGAAATGTCTGTAGAATTGTTATTTATGTTCTTTTTAAAAATTACATTTTGTCAAACTGATTTTTATCAATTTTTTGTTTCTTTAATCTTTATTCAAAACCACAATTTCTTGGAGAGAAATGAAGAACATAGAAGGGCACTCAAGAGGATAGAAAAGAGAAAAAAAGAAGCCCAATCCCCGACAATAGAGATTCAACCCTTCCTACAATAAAGGACTCCAATCCAAAGAATGATCCCAAAAGATCAAGACAACATATAAATACAATTTGGTTTTACGATTTGGTATGGAAGCAAAATAAAAAAATGGGATTACAATGCCTGGTTATGTGAACAATCATTGGCAGTCTATCACATTCTTTTATTTACTCCTGGGACAACCTAGTAGGCCACTCATATTATTTCTAGACCTATTCCTAAAGCATGATTGGTGACATCATAATTTCCTGCAACTTTTCCATCATCGTGTCATAATTGACATTTTTTGTCACTTAGCTGGAATGACGGAGGTTATGAGATCTGCTTGCTCATTAAATATCTAAGTTACTAATTCTCCGAGTTTGGCATTTTAATCTTCAGCACCAATTAGTGCTTGTATTTGTGTTCTCAAAACATGCCTTTTCTTTTCTCTCTTTTCTTTTTCAGGTTGATAGTTTGGTTGAAGAGTTTGCAGATATAAATCGTAAAATGGAGAAAACAGGAACATTCACTATGGATAAGAAAAAGCTCCTTCAACTTGTTGGAAAGGCCAATTCAAATTTAGCAGATGTAATTCTCAAAGTTGGTCTTTTTGAGAGGTAAAACCCCGATAGTTGGTATTGGACTTATAGTATATTGGTCTAAACAGATAGCTGTCTTTTTATTTTATTTATTATTGTTTTGAAAAGGATACAATATAAAAAATGTTCATTAAGGAAATGCAAAGAGACTTGCAATGAAGAAACTAAAATGTTTGTCTCATGGCCAATCCAAGGGGTAATGGCAGCGGCATAGCTCTAGAAAGCGGCGGAATAAGAGACCACCCACAACGCAGGACATTCTTAAAAAGGAAGACCATCTGTCGTTAAGCATTCTTATACATCGTTTACTCGGAATTGTGCAGATATAGGAATAGTCTGGTTCCTCACAGTAAGAGACTTCCTTGCGGAAGTTTCCCATCACATAAGGAAATGAAAACAAGTTTCCCATCACGTAGGGAAATGAAAAGAGATATACTCAAAATACAAACCAATAAGCAAACAAAGTAGAAGAAAAAAGATCCTCAAAACAAATAAAGAGGCAAACAAAATCCAGTAAACATCGCTTGGAATTAAGACTTCATTGATTTATGCTAAAATAATATATTTCTTGTTTATTTCACAAATAGAAAGATTTTACTTAAATAAAACAACTCATTACAAAAAAGGAAAAAATAAATTTGGCAAATATTATACAACCAACACAATAAAATATAATACAATAAAGGAAATAATCAACATTTCCCCTCAAGCTGGTTTGAAGATATCAGTCATTGCTAGCTTGTCAATCAGTTTGTTGAATTGCCACTTTGGAAGGCCTTTAGTTAACACATCTGCAATTTGTTCTGTTGTCGGAAGGTAGGGTATGCATATTACTCCCACATTGGTCTTTTGCTTTATAAAGTGTTTATTGACTTCAGTATGTTACGTCTTGTTATAAAGGACTGAATTGTGGGCAATGGAAATTGCTGCCGTGATACTGCATGAGCATTGTTTGAGTGAATCCCAATTCTTCCAACAATCTTATTCATTTACACTCACAAATGCGTTGGGTTAAAGCTCTAAATTCTGCTTCTGCACTACTTCTTGCAACAGCACTCTGTTTTTTACTTTGCCAAGTAGCAAGATTTCCTCCAAGGAAGGGGCAGTAACCAGATCTCAGTCATGCAACCTGCCCAATTAGTATTAGTGTAAACGTTAACATTAGATGATCATGTCTTTGAAACAATGTGTCTTTTCCTCAAGTACCTTTCAAATACTTAGGATTCTATTCTATAAACGGCATAAAAGTGAGTTGGTCCAAGAGCATGCATGAACTGACTTTTGATACTAATTGCAAAAGCAATGTTAGGACGTGTGGGAAAGATATATGAGTCTTCCTACAAGTCTCTAGTACTTTTCTCTTTCCTTTATCTCATTCTTGGTTGCAACTTTCAATTTCAAATTCTGCTCAATGGGAGTTTCTGCTACCTTGCAACCAAGTAAACCTGTCTCTTTTAACAGATCAATAATATTCTTCCTTTGTTTGAAAAGAATGCCACTTTTGGACCTGGCAAACTTCATGCCTAGGAAGTACTTTAAAGTTCCTAGGTCCTTGATCTGGAAATCATCTGCCAACTTTTTCTTCACGAAAGTTTGTTCTGTCTCATCATTGCTTGTAAGAACGATATCATCAAATTAAACTATCAAAATCATAACCTTGTCATTTCCTGTATGTTTGTAGAATATCATATGATCGACTTGGCTTTGACTGAATCCATAGCCCGTGACTACTTTCTCGAATCAAATCAAGCTCTAGGAGACTGTTTGTTCCAAGGAATATACAAGCGTTCAAATCAAGCTCTAGGAGACTGTTTGAGACCGTATAATGATCTCTTTAACTTGCAAACTTTGTTAATCCCGAGATCTACCTTAAAACTAGGTGGCAAGTCCATAATTACCTCTTCTTTCAGTTCCCCATTGAGAAAGACATTCTTAACATCCAATTGATAAAGAGGCCAATCAAAGTTAGCTACAACAGACAACAAATTTCTAATAGAATTGATTTTGACAACTGTAGCAAATGTTTCTTGATAATCAACTCCATAGGTTTGAGTAAACCCCTCAGCAACCAATCCAACCTTGTACCTCTCGACACTACCATCAGCTTTACATTTTAGCGTAAACATCCACTTGCATCCAACTGTTTTCTTTTCTTTTCGTAGTTCAAGTATATCCCATGTAGAATTCATCTCTTCCATCACTGCTAATTTCCAATTCAATTCATTTGGGACCTCTTGTATATTCCTCGGAACAAACAGGTTGATTATTTTGGATGTAAAGGCTTTATGATTGTGAAAGTTTACGATAAGAAAGATAGTTTGCAATGAGATATTTGACAAATTTACTGGTACCTTTCCTGTTGGCAATTGTAATATCAAGATCAGAGACATTAGACAAGGAATTATGAGAAGAACGGGGAGAATTAGACGAAGTAAAAGGAGAATGTATGTTACCTGGATCTTCATAATCATTTATCGGGGTATTAGTTTGGTTTTGTGATAGATCATTCTCAATTCCTTCGAGTCAAGTTTCTTTTATTATAAAGCTGTAGTTCAGGTTTTTACTTGTCAAGTCAGTCTATAGTGGTTCTCCCCCTGAAGAACTCTCCACACTTGACGTCAAGAGTTAGCTCATAACTTTGGAATCAATGGTGTTTGGGATAGGTTAAGTGTCCCAAAAATTATCTTAAGGTTGGGGACTCCCTCTAAAGAGAATTTTGGCTAAAAAAAGGTTGATTTTCCAAAAACAGACATATCCATACTCTCAAAATACCTTTTAGTCGAAGTGTCAAAACATTTGTAAGCCTTCCTATAGGAGACAGCCTACAAAAATGCATTTAACAGCTTTAGGATCAAGTGAAGTACGAGTAGAGTTGGGATTATGAACATAAGTAGTGCAACCAAATAATTTAATTGGTAAGTCAGAGAAAAACCGAACAATAGGAAATCTTTTTTTAAAATTATTTAGAAGAGTTTTTAAATTCAAAACCTAAGAAGCACGAACACCGACACGAGATACGACACACCAGTTTTTTAACATATAGGATACAACATGCATAGGACACGACATGCAGAGGACACGTTCTTTTTTTAATTTTTTTGGTAGGTAGTTGGAGTAAAGGAGCCACTAACCTATCAAAACGGACTGCAATATTCCTCCACCACTGTTTCTTGCTTGATTATGAGAAATTGCCCACAAACTGAACCTTGGCATGATGAGCCAAATCGGATCAACAATCTTCGTTTCATATCATTCCAATTCAAAATTGGTTCTCGTTTGTCTGTGGCTTGGTACCAATTGAGAGCCGCTGCTTCGAAGCTAATGCTCCGCTGCTTTGAAGCTAATGACTGTCACTGTTAATTTTTTGGAATCAGTAAGTTTATGGATTTGTAAGTAACGATCGGATTCATTGAATACTGACATCTCAAACTTGTTTAATTTGCTATGATCCTGTTCACCCTCATTATTGTCTGAATGCATTGCTCCTATAGCCATAAATAGGTTCCACTGTGTTTGCCACTGTCGTATTCTTAATTTCCTCATTCGATTCCGAATTGGAAGGGCGATCTGACAATCCAACACCAGAAACTAGAGAAGCCAATAATGTTTGAGTGTCATCTGCATTCCTTCGTTGTTGTTCCAACTGTGCTATAAGGATAAAGCGTTGAACAATCTTAAGCAAGTGCAAGCAGCGTTTCTTCAATTTGTGGTAACTTCTGAACATCTACTTAAATCCTGGCAATTTCAAAATCAGTTACGCCTAACCGTTCTTCAATTTTCTTCTGTGCCACCTTTCCTATCATCCCCAGGTTGAGGGCTCTTATACCAGTATGATAGTTACTAAAGTAAAGTTCTTCTATTATAGATAATTTACTATTACATAGACCATTCCTCCCACACGAGAGAAACCCAAACACTTCAAACTAAAAGACTGTCTACCCATCTGCTAACTTAACTTCTTATTTAAACACATAACATAGCAACGGTAACATAACTTCCTTCATAACCAACTACTAACCACCTGAAGACTGAAACTAGTCAAGATAAATGCCCAAAACTACCCAAGATAATCATTCTTACTGTTGGATGATTCTCCCAACTCAATAATAACTACTTCTTTGCCCTTTTTGCCCCTGCGAGCATACTGATGTATAATCAGTGGCCTATCAAATACATTTTGCTTTTTATTTTATCTAGAGCCTCTTTAAAGCTTGGATTACGTCTTATGTGGTTTTCGCAGTACTTGGCGCCAGGATAATACTATTGTTCAGAAATGTATTTGACATCCTAACAGAACCAAGATCATAACATAGAAAAGTTTGCCTTTCAAGCTTGATATAAGTAAACAAAAATATATACATTCTTACCTTCTTATTATTATTAATATTCGTGCATAGAAAATTCGATCATAATATTGCTTTAATTGGTAGAATTTTGTTATCTTAGTGCTCTTTTATGTCTTTTTCCTTTGCCACTCAGATCAGAAATTGCGTGGAGGGATGCAAAATATGCTCAAATATATGAGTACCTTCGGGAAGAGTACGAGGTCACCCAGCGCTTTGGGAATCTAGATTTCAAATTGAAGTTTGTGGAGGTAATTTCATTCTATTCCATTCATTCCTTCAAAGTGGTTTTTTCCGTATAGTTGAGCCTCTTCTCTTGAACGTTCTTCTTAAATATCGTGGCAATAGCCAACTTGAAAGCAATATTATCTATTTTTGGTTATATGCAATGGAAAATGTGTTGAGAGGACGTGTAACCTCGTGAAAACTTTCGTATTTTCTTTAGTATTCTTTTTAAGGGAAAGAAAACCAATTTATACTAAATGTTGTATTAACTAAATCTCTCAACTTTCACAAGTGAATGAATTTAAATCCTTCATTCTTATTTCATTTTAAAATCGTTAAATCGTTAATGCATAATATTCACACATGTACAAGGCTTTAAATTCAAGGATTGGAACGTATTAAATCAAATGGATACTAGCAGCTTCTGATTAATTTTATTGGTTTTATCATATTCTTGTCCACTCTTTCTTCACTTATTTAGAAAAAGTTACATAACAACTTTTCCTACTGCTTCGGTAGAATTTTAGGAAAAGAATTTTTTTATTTAACAGTTTGGATGGTGGATATTATTTCGTGGGTATGAGCATTATTATCCCTGGACATTTAGATCCCAATGTTCAAGAATTAAATGTTTATTTTTTTTAAAGAAGAAGAATAAAAAAAATTAAAATATTGACATCAATATTCTAATCCGTGGTGAAGGGACGTGGTCCTATCAAAAGCTAGCTACTATTGTAGGAGAATCAATTCATAGTTCTTCAAGGAGTGAAGTTTTGAGGACTCTCTTTATTTAATTAGTTTAGAATGTTTCTTTAAGAAATTGGTTCTGCTAAATTGTTTCCAAGTGTTTGTGCTGTCCATCTGAAGTTTGTGTATTCTGAAGCTGACCCAAAATAATGCAAATGAAATCAGGGAGTGGTGTGTGTTCCTTTTCCAAAAGCCGAGCTAAGGAAAAAATAATCAACATTCTCATTGTGATTTCCTTATTTAAATCTTTAACCTAGATTCTTCCACTTATATCATACTCACTGGAAGGAGGTTCTTTTACTTTTATGGAAATGATATTTCTTGAGATAGAACAGTGTTTAATTCTTCTCTAATAAATTTGCACCTTCCTTGCAGCATAACATTCATTTTCTTCAAGAAGTCCTCCAGAATAGGAAATCAGATCTCTTGGAATGGTGCATCATTGGCCTATTGAGCATTGAAAACATTATATCATTATATGAGATTGTTAAGGATTCAACTCCCATGCAACTCTGATTTGCCAGCGTCGCGGATGCAATTTTTGATCTGCAATTAGTAAAGTCTAATTTTGTTTTTTGTTGTACTAATTATTTTATCATAAAGATAATAATCTGATTTTCTTATATTTTTATTTGATCCTCCAGCTCTCCATATTACATTATGCTCATGTTGTCTTACATTATTGCATTATATATATAGATGCGCATAAACATACAACTATTGTAACTCGAACAAAATTCAGTTGGAGAAATTCATTACTATTTTACCTTCTAGTTTTCTTTTATGTAAATAACTATTGAAAAGTTTCCTAAAGTATGTTGATGTTGAGCCATAGCAAGTACTTTTAGAAGATGCAACTTATTCTCTCTAGGGAGAGATTCTTGAAACTGATCACAGATACAAAATTGTGTACATTTACAATAAGTTTAGGAATATTGTAATAGGTAGCAAAATAAGTTGAGATATTTTGCAAATGTGTCTTCCAGATTTCTACTATTGCAAATATGAGAAAGAATTCAAGTTATGATTTTGGTTATTTCTTTATATCCATTTATCTTCTTGATGAACCTAAACAAAGTTCCTACTTTCTCTTTTTTTTTTTTTTCCATTTGCATGCATGATCTTTTTCTCCTCTCAACATTTTTCTTCTTCGCAAGTGTGGTCTCAATCCTTATTTTCTTTGTCTTGACCATGATCAATAACTCAACTTTGAGGCGGTAGACGGTGTGGTGTTTGAGAAATTGTCAAGTGATTTTTATTATCTAATATGAAGTGTATGATAACATTCTTAGATCTATAAATTTACAAATTATTTACATCTGCAAACCTTTTATCAAAATAACAATGGACAGCAACAACGAGACAGTCAATTAATACATTATATAGCAAGTCTTCCATTTCGGGGAACAACTAACTATAGTCAAATTCATCACCATCTTCTCACAATTTCTGCCATTTTACAACAACTCCATAGGTCTTCCGCAACATTCCAAGTCAGTAGCTAATCTTAAGTACAAAAGTTCCTATGAGGGAGGCATAGTAGCTCTAAAATTTCTCATCCCACAAAAGTGTGTGTTGACGGACGATTAGAGAATTCGTCCAAGGAAAAGACTTAGAATTTTGAGGATTCATCTCAAGTTCAGTAGAGTTGTAATTTTCCTGTGTTTTTTTATTTGATTGAATTTATTAATGAAATATTTCGTTTATAATCACTTTTTGGTTCACTGTGGTTTACACGAGATCTTTATAGAGAAATTTAATTTGTGAACTCCAACTTGTATTAATAATGTATTTATGTTGATTTGATGCAATGAGTCATTTGATCTCCTGATTCTCTCTCACTTAGATGCTTATGCTTGATTTGAGGAAGCAGAGCACGTGACGTTCTTGAAGTTGGAGTCTTGAAAGAAAGTTTGTATCTTCAAATGAAGGGAACTCCAGTATCTATAGAGTTCTTTAGTGGCTTTTATGAACTTGAGTCTGGTTGATTTATGGACTAGAGCTAAATTAAATTTATTTTTTTGGCTCGATTGAATTTTAGTCTTAACCGAGTAAATAATATTAATTAAACTAAAATAATTAATTTGATCCAAACATGTGTATCATCCAAATTAACAAATTTATATTTTTTTTCAATTTTAATTTGGGACACATGTCAATTTTTAATTAGTCTTGAATTCAACGATAATGCGTGATTGATCTAAAATTTTTTATTCTACAACTATAATAGTATTGGGGAATTGCCAAAAATAGGCCAAAAATGGGGTAGAAAAAGAGTTTTAGGATTGATTGTAAAAAAGTTGAGATTTAGGACAAATTTTGGGTAGAGGGATTTAAACCCGAGACCTCTTGGTTCTAAGTACATACATACAGGCGTTAGTTGAGCTTGGTTGACAATTTCTATACTTTTTTAAGTAACAAATAATTGGAGAAATTTTGTGGCTATATTTATGATTTTTCTCAAAGAACTTAAGGATCTTTATTTCCATTTCTATATATTGTGGGAATTTTTGCAGACATTGATATGGGTGAAACAAAGAAAGTAACCGAACAAACTAATATTGGACAGTTGGAGTTCAGCCCTGCACGACCCTTTGACAAAGCCCTTCCCTCACTTCTAGCCACCATTGTCCATTGTTCACACCTAACACAACCTAGTGGTAGCATGTCACTTCCTCCTTGCCAGCCAGTTCACCCCAGCCTGTAGGTCAGTCAGCCTGTTATAAAAGAAAAAAATCAATTTTTATGTTCTCCCCCAACCGACAGTGAGCTTCACGGTGACATCTATTCTAATCTACACTGACTTTCACCCTACTTCGACCACAACCAGACTTTCATAGTTAATAGGGTGGTAATTTTGCTGGTTTCGACATTATGTACATGCATGAGTTTAATCACCCCTCCCTCCTCTTTTCCTTTTCAGTTATGAGATTAAAGTGAGGGAATGACAAGAGAAGATCATGAACCAACGAAAATTACAGGTAATTATTGTTTTTCTTTTTTTCCTTAACTCTTTTTAGCCTTTGGAAATATTTAGCAAAGAACTCATGTATGATCTGCATTGAGACTGTTCTTGAGTTGCTTTCATCAGACAAGTTTATGAAGTTCTTGTTGTTGGTTTGTCATGATTTTGTTTCAATTTTTCTGGGAAACTAAGAGTTGTTACTCTTGATTTTTTTTCGAGTATTTCTCAGTCTAAGAGTAATTTATCACTAAGCACATGATTTTGTTGGTAACATGCAAGATACAACCTGAATGGAATATCAAATACCATAATGTATTTGTCAGATCATGCAAGACAACTATACAAGCAGATAATTATGCTTATAGTAGCAATCGGCAATAAAATTATTTTTAAAATTTATTTCAGTGTTCTAATTACCTTGTTATCCTAATTCCTATCTTCTTTCGCCTTGCAGATGTGTTGAAATTTGTTGTCAGAATCTGTTTGAATGATGAACTTCATGCATACAATTGTTGTGGTTGTCACAACTGGAATCTATTAAACAAAATCAAATACTTGATAATAACTACCTCTCCACACTGTTATGTTTCTTGTTTTTTCGTTTTCAATAATTTGATCGGTTTTAGACTTTTGATTTATTTTCAATTAGAAGTAAATGAATGAAGGAAAAAGATAACAGAAAAAGTTGATTTTACTTTTACTATCATTTTCCTATGCTTTTTAGTTTATGGGGATAGATATTTGTTGGTGTTCCTTTTCTTAAGTTAGAAGAAAAAAGTTGGGGCATAACTTTACATGGACAATCAAGTCATTTTTTTTCTTAATTTGTGTCTTTTATAGCTAAAAGAAGAAAACTTAAGAATTACATATAAGTAGTATAAAGTCCTAATATAAGCTTGATAAAAAAATTTCCTTTAATTTTTACTCTGTTTATAAACTTATGAGGTTACAAATTGCAATATATTTTCTAATACCATATTATGAATAATTTGGATAGCTGGTTGTGTTTGAAAACTGTATCTTCTTCCATCGTCATTGGTTTATCGTTGCTTTCTTTTCATTTTTGTTAAATTTCAACAAATATCAAGTTGATGTGACTTTTATTGTAGGATATGGGTAATGTTTACAATTTCAAGGATTAGAACTTTTCGTTTATGTTGTTTATCAGACCTTCTATACATCTCTACAATTATATGATCTTTATGGTGAATACATTGTGCAAGGCCGTATATTATAAGATCAATACTGTTTTTTAAAGGAAAGAAAAATATATAATGTGCTACACACCAAATTTTCTTCAAAGAAAAAAAAACAAATTAAATATGTTCCATACTTTCTTTTTGTAGTTTGTGATCCTAGCTAAACTCAGGTTAAAGAGTTATGTTTATATTTGTATATTTGAATGGAGTTAATTGCAAATACAACGATTAGATACAAAATATTTGCATATGTAACACATATTGTATTGCTAATATAAATATATCACTCATAGATTTTGCTATAATTATACTTGTTTAAACATACTAATACACACTTAATCTTCTTAGTTCAATAATGGTATGGAGTGGAACAAACTTCCTACGTTAGGATAAAAGGGTCACACAAATTACCTTCGTAGTAAACTTACTTTTGACATTATTCATTTAACTTAGGGTAAGTATAATGGATTAGCAATTTTATGAATAATAATTAAGTATATAACAATATCTTTTAAAAATTGTAAATGTAGCAAAATATATTTGTGATAGATTTATATCGTTAATAGACTCTTATGGCTTATAAGCGAATGACATATGTGATTTAAAATAACTGCAGCAATTAGTTTAAAATGTTGTTATATATCTACGAATTTCTTAATTGTTATATTCATTTGTCATTAGTTGTATTTAAAAGGGATGACCAGAAAAACATTAAAACAAGAGGTTTACTTTTGATAAAAGAAAATTTTAAATTTAAATTGCTAAAATAGCAAAATGTGCATGTCTAAGTGAAAATTATTCAACAATAATCACGGTCGAACTCAAACTCCCAAAAACAATGATTACATTTATTCCCTAATTTGCTAATTCATTTTGGATTAGGTTTATTTTTGACAACAATAAAAAAATTGAGGTGTGGAACAATGATATTATAAATGCCAAAGAGTAGTTAAGATGCAAAATATAAATTTATATTTGCAATATTAGGTCAAAATGAATGATAATTTAGTTAGATTTTTGTCAAATAAATAAAAATGTGAACCATACCAAAAGCAAATATAGATGCTTTTTTATTATTGAATTTTCATAGAATAAATAATAAAAAAAGTAGAAAAATTTGCCTTTTAACTTTTTCTTTTTTAATTTTCATAGAAAATATTTAATCCAAAAATTAAATAACTCTCCTCCACGGTCAATTTTCTTTTCCCTCTTCTTCAACCTCAACGGTCTCTTTTATTTCAAATTTCTTTCCCCTTTTTCTTCTCCATCGGTTTACTCTGCCTCTCATCTCCCCTTCTCTTCTTCGTCTTCCTCAAACCCTGCGATTTCCTATCTCTCAAATTCCGTTTCGCTCTTCCTATACCTCCAAAATTTCGCTCTTCCTCTCTAACGTGAAGCAGCCAAGAAACTCTATCTTGCGACATACCCATCTCGTCGATCCACCACTTTCTTCTTCTTCTAGCCTTAACGGTGCCGAAATCAAGGGCGCAGACCCCCTCGGAAACCCAAGTCTTCCAAAGAAAATTCTCCACCGTCAGATCGGTTTTCGATTCCAAATCCTGAAGAGCCCGCTTCCACCTAGGCCTCCCTCTTCTAACCCGACCGTTCCTGAGAGTTCGCTATCACATACTGCTTTTACCTGCAATCCCGATCCAAGGTAATGCTAAAATAATGTTGCTAATATCTGGAATATGGTATTACTGAATTTAGTAAAATAAATAAATAAATAAAAGAAGTATACCTGTAACAACTAACAGTTGTGAGCACTGTCGGAAAAAGGCAATGAATTTGTAAATCGAAGTGCAGATAGTTCTGTTGTTTAGGATGGAAAAGCATGAGTATCACGTTTCTATATTCAACGGACTGGTACTTGTAAAATTTAGGCTCATAATCATTTTATTGTGCAGAGACTGGCAGATGGTTTAAGTAGCTGGTTCCGGAGGCAGAAGCTAACAGGTGCAGCTGGGGAGCGCTTGAAGGAAGCACGCAATATCAACCGATCACTCTCACAACTCGGGTAACCGATCAAAACTATTGGGAGATATTTCAAATTTCATTTAAGCAGTGATCTTTCCAATGATTTTTTTCTTTATTTATTTTGTAATGTCAATTAGTTGGCTAATTATTTATCAGAATGCTTGTTGATATCGCTGCATGTTTTATTTTGTAATGTTTGTACTTTTTAGTTGTGATTTGTGAATATGCTAGGATTGATTTGATTTGCTCTTCTGACTGTTAAGATCGGAATGATGTTGCTCATCTGAAAGAAGGCAGCATCATGTGCTTGAAGACTTGTGGAGTATGGAGAGTGAATGGTCAAATTTGAGGAATCGTATCTGCTGGCTTTGTAGTCCAAACAGGTTGTCTGGCTAACTTTCTTTTTCTCATTTTCAACCAATTAGGATAGCTGTCATGTTTTTTGAATTCCTTGCCATTCTTGAGTAGTAACTTGCATTTGTTTATTAAAAGGTTTTAATTAAGATTATGGTGTTCATAACTTTGTAGTGTCACACTAAATAACTTAAAAGAGTTAGTTTGACAGTTGACAAACATGATAGTAATGTGATAGTGAGTGCAAGGGTAAAAAGAGCTGCTTCTGTTGGGTTAAAGGGATGTTTGTGTTTTTTAGTGTGATGTGTTTTGTTTTCAAGTTCGTTAGTAGACGTATTACTTAATTGAGCATTTTGATACCATAGCCAGTGTAGGGGAAGATGAATGGAGGGTGCTATGAGACTAGTTAAGACTTATATGTATCCTAATTTTAGTAATATATAAAATTGAGAGAATTTCCTTTGATTTTCAGGAACAATGATGAATAATCAATGAAAAATGAATGAAAAGGTTTATCCATGCAAGCTTCAAACCAAAGTCAAGGATATCGATCCTTCCAGGGGAGTCCAAAGTTCCAAGATTGTTTATCCATGCATCATTTTGTCGATCTACTAAGATTAAATTGTCTCGTTGTAGTTGCAAGACTGGAACAATAGACGGCAGTTTACACCACCCAGTGACTTCCATGCTGACGCGATGAATGATTATTTCATTTCACAGGTAATTGTTCTCAATGAATGTTTTGGTTCTAACGACCTGCTATCTGATCGTAATTCTAATTATTTACTTGGCCTTGTTTCTTTGTAGGCAGTGATAGAAAATACCAGAGCAAATGATATACACAAGCGAGTTCCCTTTTTAGTACCGTTTACTAGCAGGGTTAAGATTTTCACTGTAAGCAAGTTATTTTTTTGGTTTCCTTATCCACAATATTGAATTTCTTGGACGACTGTTAGTTATAGAAATATGTAAGATATTTTTTATTTATGGTTACTTTCTCTATAACTCATTTCACAGACACAACTAGCAGCAGCTAGGCAAAGGAATGGATCTCTTGCTGTTTTTGCCAGAAACCGGTTTAGAATTCGACGAAATCATATATTGGAAGATGCTTTCAGTCAGATGAGTGCATTGTCTGAAGTTGATCTTCAAGGATCGGTAATTTCAGACTTCCATGATTTATGAAAAATGAAATTGTTATCTTACTTTTTTCTATCTTTTTCTTTGCCCTCGTGAAAACGACCCCTTCCCTCTTCTGCATCCTATAGTTGCAGAGTTACTTGTAATTGTTTATTAGTTTTTTTTGTTTGTGTTGGGTCAATTGCTTCACTTTTCTGCATGCAGATACGTGTGTCTTTTGTTAATGAATTTGGAGTTGAGGAGGCAGGAATTGATGGTGGTGGTATTTTTAAAGATGTCATGGAGAACATTACACGGCAGCCTTTGACGTGCAGTATGGTTTATTTAAGGTTATCACGACATTCCTTATTATTAGCATGGCATGGCTTTGTTAATCCTGTAGTATTATTGGATAACATGAAGCGTGATGAGACAGCCATAGTTGTTTGAAATCGCTTTTCAAAATAAAAATAGTTGTGAGATCACATTTCAATATTTGGTTGCTTGAAATCTATTTCATAAAATTTCAGTAATATGTGGGTATGTATTGTTCATTTTTTCTAATATAAGTTATTTTCTGCTTGGTAATCCAGCAAATTGCTGACCATTTGCTCTACCCCAATCCTGGTTCGGGAATGATACATGAGCAACATCTCCAGTTTTTCCATTTCCTCGAAGTTCTTTTGGCAAAGGTATGGCCATAATTCCCAATCATACATGGAATTTACTTTGGTTGATTAGTTTTTTCTTTTTTTGGATAAGGATATCCTGGTCTTGGCCTTATCGTGGAAGATTCTTATATATCTTTCACCCCATACTTTGGTTGAATTTTGGAACATTAATGTATCGCCTGACATTCATAAATACAATGTCATAATTTGAAATCTGCTGTCTTCCTACATTATGCATGTTTTTCTGTTATTGAAGTTGCTGCCCGGTTGTGCTAAAAGTTCTCAAGCAGTCATGCTAAAAGATCTCAATCACATTAAATGATTTTTGACAGGATGTTGTTGTTTTACCCTTCTTCCTGTAGGTCATGTTTGAAGGAACTCTTGTTGATATACTTTTTGCAACATTCTTCTTGAGCAAGTTAAAACAGAAGTAAGGTTTTTAAAGATTTACTGTCTTACTGTTTTGTATTTTGTGCTGATCCACTAATCGTAGTATTGATGGTCATGACAATGACTAGTTGCAAGTTACTTGAATTTTTAGGGTTCTAAAAATCTTACATTTTATTATGGGTGCACTGCCTACTAATGAGATTGTCAATTGCTAACTTCCAAATGTTGAATTTGGGATTTCCATGCTACATTCACTTTCTTGATCTGCAATTACAGAGCTACTCTATACTGGAATAAAGTCTCATCTGAACTGTACATTGCTTTTGATGCTGTAATTGCAAAGCTAGGAAATCTTTATGTATAATGCCTTTTTTTTTATCATTTATTAATGAAAATGAGAAGCCTTTTTATAGGCTGGAGATTACAAGAGTTGTTAAACTAACTTGGGGTTGAGTTAGTTTACTTATAACTAACTCAAGATACAAAATTGTTAATTCAAATAACTAATCCTAAACTATAAAAATGGTAATTCAAACACCTCCTCTAGGATAAAACTCAAGAAACATAAAGAAGGGGGATGTTCTACATTAGCTTTTGTCAAGGCTTTAGCCAAAATTTTATTTATCAACTGTGGGGGAGGATTTGAGAGCTCCCCAATCTCTACACACTTCTCTAATGAGAGTCTATACCAAAATCAAGATACCCATACCCTTCCACTCAAGAAACTTAAGTAATTGCTTAGAGAAATAACAAAATACTTGGCCCCACTCTAACAAACACATTCCTAAGGGCCCACACAAATAGAAAAATACCAACTAACTCTCAATCATTCTTTCTTCTTCCTATTCTTGTCTCTACGGGAATACACCTTTACTATGGGAGGTCTATCATTACCCGCCCCCCAAATAGCCACCTTGTCCTCAAGGTGGAATTCAGGAAACTGTTTCTTGAATAAGAGCAGCTTGTTCCCACGTTGCACTTTCAAGTGTCCCCTCACTCGAACGGATCAAAACTTCTAAGTTGTCCTCCTTTTCTATTGTTTTGCGAACTCCCAATACTTCTACCGGAGACACTTGCATAGACAAATCAGCAGCCAAATCTTTTGAAATTGGGAATAATGGCCTGTTTGAACCCACGACCTTGCGAAGAACAGAAACATGAAAGACCGGGTGTATAAGCGATTCCTTGGGAAGGGCCAAACGGTATGCAACGAAACGAATTCGTGCCACAATCATAAATGAACCAATGAATCTTGGGGCTAATTTGGTGTGCTTAAAACGGCTGAGAGAGGACTGTCGGTAAGGGCGTAACTTCACATAAACCCAATCATGAACCTCAAACTGCACCTCCCGTCTTTTAGCATTAGCATATTTGACCATTCGCTGCTGTGCTTTCAGTAAATTGGCCTTCAAAACGCCCAAAATTTCATCTCTTTCTTTCATCAAATGGTCTACTTCATCATTCACCCGGCTCGAGCCCTTCACATATGGTAATATAGAGGGGGGTGGTTGCCCATAGAGGGCCTCGAAGGGGGTCATCAATGTGGCTGTACGGACTGTTGTATTATAGCTTAATTCAGCCCAAGCTAGCCATTTAACCCATTGTTTAGGTGTGTTCATAGAAAAACACCCTAGATACGTCTCCACCCCTCGATTGACAACTTCCGTTTGACCATCTGTTTGGGGTGGTAAGTGGTGCTTCATCTCAACTGAGTTTCCAACAACCTCCACAACTCTTCCCATAATAGACTTGTGAAAATACGATCACGATCCGACACTATACTTCAGGGGCATCCATGCAAACGAATAATCTCTCGCATAAAAAGCAGCAACCACTTTTGCACCAAATGGATGTTTCAAGGGGATGAAATGTGCATACTTGGAAAGAAGATCCGCAACTACCAATATAACATCCCTCGGATTTGGGGAGGCCCTCAATAAAATCCATACTAATATCTTCCCACACACGGTCCGGAATGGGTAATGCTTGAAGGAAACCAGCCGGAGTTAAAGACAAGTATTTGGCTTGCTGACACACGGAACATTCAGCAACATAGGTGCGGATATGGGCTTTCATACCTCGCCAATATACCTCCCTTGCTAGCCTTTGATATGTTTTCAATGCACCATGATGTCCCCTATCGGGCTGTTATGGAACTCAGCTAATAATAAAGTAATATTAGGTGAATCCTCCTCCTTGTAGCAAATATCCATCTGGAGCTGGCTGTCCATTTATCAAGGATAATCGAATATTGTTAAGAGATTCATTTCCAGCCACTTGATCGATGAAAACCGAAGGGTTTAGCCCGCCCACAATACTTACGAGGCCCAATTCAAATACCGGTGGTAATCTCTATAAGGCATCGGCCGCTTTGTTTTCCAATCCTTTCTTGTACTCAATCACAAAATCATACCCCAATAGTTTAGCGATCCATCTCTGATATTCTCCCCCGATAGCCCGTTGTTCAAGAAGAAACTTCAAACTTTTCTGATCTGTACGCACCACAAAAGGCTTACCCAATAGATATGGTCGCCATTTTTGAACAGCCAGCACTATTGCCATAAGCTCCCGTTCATAAACAGCCTTAAACCTATGGGTAATAGGTAAAGCTTGACTGAAAAAGGCCACTGGTCGTTGATTTTGCATTAGGACAGCCCCAATACCCACACCCGAAGCATCAGTTTCCAGCACAAAACTTTGTGAAAAATCAGGAATACCTAGCATCGGGACAGACATCATTGCTGACTTTTAACTGCTGAAATGCGTTCTCGGTCGTCTCATTCCACTTAAAGTTACCTTTTTTTAACAGTTGTGTCAAGGGGGCAGCACAATAGAACCGTAGTTTGCAACGAATTTCCGATAATACCCGTTAGCCCCAAAAAACCCACCTAGCTCCTTCACGTTCTTGGGTGCTGGCCATTTAACCATCGCTTCTATTTTTGTTGGATCCGCTGCCACCCCCTCTGAAGAAATAACATGGCCCAAGTATTCAATTTGTCAACCGCAAATTGGCATTTTTTAAAGTTGGCTACCAGTTGATGAGCTACTAGAGTTTCCAAAACCATTGCCAATTGGTGCAAATGCTCGTCCAAGGACTTGCTGTAAATTAAGATGTCATCAAAGAAAACCAAAACAAACTTGCGTAAATATGGGCGAAGAACATCACTCATGATTGATTGGAATGTTGCCGAAGCGTTTCAACCCAAACAGCATCACAAGGAATTCATAGGGCCCCTCGTGGGTTCGAAACGCTGTTTTGTGAACATCGGCTGCCCGCACAAATAGAAAAATATCAGAATGCTTGTTTTTCTTTATTTATTTTGTAATGTCAATTAATTGGCTAATTATTTATCAGAATGCTTGTTGATATCGCTGCATGTTTTATTTTGTAATGTTTGTACTTTTTAGTTGTGATTTGTGAATATGCTAGGATTGATTTGATTTGCTCTTCTGACTGTTAAGATCGGAATGATGTTGCTCATCTGAAAGTAGGCAGCATCATGTGCTTGAAGACTTGTAGAGTATGGAGAGTGAATGGTCAAATTTGAGGAATCATATCTGCTGGCTTTGTAGTCCAAACAGGTTGTCTGGCTAACTTTCTTTTTCTCATTTTCAACCAATTAGGATAGCTGTCATGTTTTTTGAATTCCTTGCATTTTTGAGTAGTAACTTCGCATTTATTTATTAAAAGGTTTTAATTAAGATTATGGTGTTCATAACTTTGTAGTCACACTAAATAACTTAAAAGAGTTAGTTTGACAGTTGACAAACATGATAGTAATGTGATAGTGAGTGCAAGGGTAAAAAGAGTTGCTTCTGTTGGGTTAAAGTGATGTTTGTGTTTTTTAGTGTGATGTGTTTTGTTTTCAAGTTCGTTAGTAGACGTATTACTTAATTGAAAATTTTGATACCATAGCCAGTGTAGGGGAAGATGAATGGAGGGTGCTATGAGACTAGTTAAGACTTATATGTATCCTAATTTTAGTAATATATAAAATTGAGAGAATTTCCTTTGATTTTCAGGAACAAGGATGAATAATCAATGAAAAAGGAATGAAAAGGTTTATCCATGCAAGCTTCAAACCAAAGTCATGGATGTCGATCCTTCCAGGGGAGTCCAAAGTTCCCCCCTTATTTTTCTCCATTTACTTTGATTTTCAAAAGCTTTTAGGACAGAAAAAGCAATTTTTTGAGTGGGTGTGGGTAATAGCTTGCTTAGCTTGCATGTTTAGTGTAAACTTGGGGGTTCAAATTTTGCCCAAATTTCAAAATTTTTCAGAATTCTTTCCATACAATAATGAGCATTATACCTTCTTAGCTTAATTAGATCTTGCATAAAAAGCATGATTGGCAACCCTTGAGCACTGAGCTCGGGTTTATGATGTGAAATTCTGAATTTTGATGAGTATATGTGCTGAAATTTGAGCATAAGCTGCTGTCTTTTTTGTTTTAAGCTCCTTTTAGCTATTTCTTATTGAGATGTGAATGCATGATTGAGAAAATGGTATGTGTGTTGTGAATGCTTGATTGAATGTATAATAAATAAGTGCATGGATACTTTTCTAGCTTTGTCTTCCTTTGTTGCTTTGTCGTGACTTACCTATGATGCACTTAGTCCAAACCTAGCCTAGATAGAGTAAAAAAGGATAGGAGGCTCTCTTTAGAAACTGGGATGGTTTTAACAAATTTGTCTTGTCAAACATGAGTTAGAAGCCTCTTGTCTAGCCACAATGAACTAAATCCCTTTAGAAAAGGGTCGACATTAACAAAACTTATTGTCACTTCAAAGGGAGCAATCAAACTTAATTAGTAACTAAATGTAGAACCATAGAAAGGTTAGCCCACGATTCTAGCAAGGCCTAGTTACCACATTGCATACCAAAGAAAGAAAAGAGAGACTTGACAATGCAAAACATAAAACAGTAAGACAATCAAGAGCTATAAAAAAATCAAACAACATATCCAATATACATTAGAAAAAGCCCATAAAAAATGGGGGAAAACTTCACTTTTGGCCTAACCAAAACCAGACTACCTACTCTTAGCGTTCTAAACATAGCATCGAGTTTGATGAGGGCTTTGAAAAGAGGAGGAATCCTCCCCGATCCACATTAGGGGGAAAACAAGGCTTGTTGTCACTTCGAAGGGAGCAGTCAAACTTAGCATTGAGTTTGACGAGGGCTTTGAAAAGAGGAGGAATCCTCCCCGTTCCATAGTAGGGGGAAAACGAGGCTTGTTGTCACTCCGAAGGGAGCAGTCAAACTTAGAAACTAAGTTTAGAACCATAGAAAGGTTAGCCCACCGGTTCTAGCAAGACCTTGTTACCACATTGCATACCAAAGAAACAAAAGAGAGACTTGCAAATGCAAAACGTAAAAAGGTTAGACAATCAAGAGCTATAAAAAAACAAACAACACATGCAATATACATTAGAAAAATCCCATAAAAAAGCAAAGAGCCAACTTGGTTCGGTCAAGTAGAATGTGTTGAGTTCCCTAACTATCAGAGCTTTTAGCAGAAAACTTTACTTTTGGCCTAACCAAAACCAAACCACCTACTCTTAGCGTTCTAAACTTAGCATCGAGTTTGATGAGGGCTTTGAAAAGAGGAGGAATCCTCCCCGATCCACATTAGGGGGAAAACAAGGCTTGTTGTCACTCCGAAGGGAGCAGTCAAACTTAGCATTGAGTTTGACGAGGGCTTTGAAAAGAGGAGGAATCCTCCCCGTTCCATAGTAGGGGGAAAACGAGGCTTGTTGTCACTCCGAAGGGAGCAGTCAAACTTAGAAACTAAGTTTAGAACCATAGAAAGGTTAGCCCACCGGTTCTAGCAAGACCTTGTTACCACATTGCATACCAAAGAAACAAAAAGAGAGACTTGCAAATGCAAAACGTAAAAAGGTTAGACAATCAAGAGCTATAAAAAACAAACAACACATGCAATATACATTAGAAAAATCCCATAAAAAAGCAAAGATCCAACTTGGTTCGGTCAAGTAGAATGTGTTGAGTTCCCTAACTATCAGAGCTTTTAGCAGAAAACTTTACTTTTGGCCTAACCAAAACCAAACCACCTACTCTTAGCGTTCTAAACTTAGCATCGAGTTTGATGAGGGCTTTGAAAAGAGGAGGAATCCTCCCCGATCCACATTAGGGGGAAAACAAGGCTTGTTGTCACTCCGAAGGGAGCAGTCAAACTTAGCATTGAGTTTGACGAGGGCTTTGAAAAGAGGAGGAATCCTCCCCGTTCCATAGTAGGGGGAAAACGAGGCTTGTTGTCACTCCGAAGGGAGCAGTCAAACTTAGAAACTAAGTTTAGAACCATAGAAAGGTTAGCCCACCGGTTCTAGCAAGACCTTGTTACCACATTGCATACCAAAGAAACAAAAAGAGAGACATGCAAATGCAAAACGTAAAAAGGTTAGACAATCAAGAGCTATAAAAAAACAAACAACACATGCAATATACATTAGAAAAATCCCATAAAAAAGCAAAGATCCAACTTGGTTCGGTCAAGTAGAATGTGTTGAGTTCCCTAACTATCAGAGCTTTTAGCAGAAAACTTTACTTTTGGCCTAACCAAAACCAAACCACCTACTCTTAGCGTTCTAAACTTAGCATCGAGTTTGATGAGGGCTTTGAAAAGAGGAGGAATCCTCCCCGATCCACATTAGGGGGAAAACAAGGCTTGTTGTCACTCCGAAGGGAGCAGTCAAACTTAGCATTGAGTTTGACGAGGGCTTTGAAAAGAGGAGGAATCCTCCCCGTTCCATAGTAGGGGGAAAACGAGGCTTGTTGTCACTCCGAAGGGAGCAGTCAAACTTAGAAACTAAGTTTAGAACCATAGAAAGGTTAGCCCACCGGTTCTAGCAAGACCTTGTTACCACATTGCATACCAAAGAAACAAAAAGAGAGACATGCAAATGCAAAACGTAAAAAGGTTAGACAATCAAGAGCTATAAAAAAACAAACAACACATGCAATATACATTAGAAAAATCCCATAAAAAAGCAAAGATCCAACTTGGTTCGGTCAAGTAGAATGTGTTGAGTTCCCTAACTATCAGAGCTTTTAGCAGAAAACTTTACTTTTGGCCTAACCAAAACCAAACCACCTACTCTTAGCGTTCTAAACTTAGCATCGAGTTTGATGAGGGCTTTGAAAAGAGGAGGAATCCTCCCCGATCCACATTAGGGGGAAAACAAGGCTTGTTGTCACTCCGAAGGGAGCAGTCAAACTTAGCATTGAGTTTGACGAGGGCTTTGAAAAGAGGAGGAATCCTCCCCGTTCCATAGTAGGGGGAAAACGAGGCTTGTTGTCACTCCGAAGGGAGCAGTCAAACTTAGAAACTAAGTTTAGAACCATAGAAAGGTTAGCCCACCGGTTCTAGCAAGACCTTGTTACCACATTGCATACCAAAGAAACAAAAAGAGAGACATGCAAATGCAAAACGTAAAAAGGTTAGACAATCAAGAGCTATAAAAAACAAACAACACATGCAATATACATTAGAAAAATCCCATAAAAAAGCAAAGATCCAACTTGGTTCGGTCAAGTAGAATGTGTTGAGTTCCCTAACTATCAGAGCTTTTAGCAGAAAACTTTACTTTTGGCCTAACCAAAACCAAACCACCTACTCTTAGCGTTCTAAACTTAGCATCGAGTTTGATGAGGGCTTTGAAAAGAGGAGGAATCCTCCCCGATCCACATTAGGGGGAAAACAAGGCTTGTTGTCACTCCGAAGGGAGCAGTCAAAACTTAGCATTGAGTTTGACGAGGGCTTTGAAAAGAGGAGGAATCCTCCCCGTTCCATAGTAGGGGGAAAACGAGGCTTGTTGTCACTCCGAAGGGAGCAGTCAAACTTAGAAACTAAGTTTAGAACCATAGAAAGGTTAGCCCACCGGTTCTAGCAAGACCTTGTTACCACATTGCATACCAAAGAAACAAAAGAGAGACATGCAAATGCAAAACGTAAAAAGGTTAGACAATCAAGAGCTATAAAAAAACAAACAACACATGCAATATACATTAGAAAAATCCCATAAAAAAGCAAAGATCCAACTTGGTTCGGTCAAGTAGAATGTGTTGAGTTCCCTAACTATCAGAGCTTTTAGCAGAAAACTTTACTTTTGGCCTAACCAAAACCAAACCACCTACTCTTAGCGTTCTAAACTTAGCATCGAGTTTGATGAGGGCTTTGAAAAGAGGAGGAATCCTCCCCGATCCACATTAGGGGGAAAACAAGGCTTGTTTGTCACTCCGAAGGGAGCAGTCAAACTTAGCATTGAGTTTGACGAGGGCTTTGAAAAGAGGAGGAATCCTCCCCGTTCCATAGTAGGGGGAAAACGAGGCTTGTTGTCACTCCGAAGGGAGCAGTCAAACTTAGAAACTAAGTTTAGAACCATAGAAAGGTTAGCCCACCGGTTCTAGCAAGACCTTGTTACCACATTGCATACCAAAGAAACAAAAGAGAGACATGCAAATGCAAAACGTAAAAAGGTTAGACAATCAAGAGCTATAAAAAAACAAACAACACATGCAATAATACATTAGAAAAATCCCATAAAAAAGCAAAGATCCAACTTGGTTCGGTCAAGTAGAATGTGTTGAGTTCCCTAACTATCAGAGCTTTTAGCAGAAAACTTTACTTTTGGCCTAACCAAAACCAAACCACCTACTCTTAGCGTTCTAAACTTAGCATCGAGTTTGATGAGGGCTTTGAAAAGAGGAGGAATCCTCCCCGATCCACATTAGGGGGAAAACAAGGCTTGTTGTCACTCCGAAGGGAGCAGTCAAACTTAGCATTGAGTTTGACGAGGGCTTTGAAAAGAGGAGGAATCCTCCCCGTTCCATAGTAGGGGGAAAACGAGGCTTGTTGTCACTCCGAAGGGAGCAGTCAAACTTAGAAACTAAGTTTAGAACCATAGAAAGGTTAGCCCACCGGTTCTAGCAAGACCTTGTTACCACATTGCATACCAAAGAAACAAAAAGAGACATGCAAATGCAAAACGTAAAAAGGTTAGACAATCAAGAGCTATAAAAAAACAAACAACACATGCAATATACATTAGAAAAATCCCATAAAAAAGCAAAGATCCAACTTGGTTCGGTCAAGTAGAATGTGTTGAGTTCCCTAACTATCAGAGCTTTTAGCAGAAAACTTTACTTTTGGCCTAACCAAAACCAAACCACTACTCTTAGCGTTCTAAACTTAGCATCGAGTTTGATGAGGGCTTTGAAAAGAGGAGGAATCCTCCCCGATCCACATTAGGGGGAAAACAAGGCTTGTTGTCACTCCGAAGGGAGCAGTCAAACTTAGCATTGAGTTTGACGAGGGCTTTGAAAAGAGGAGGAATCCTCCCCGTTCCATAGTAGGGGGAAAACGAGGCTTGTTGTCACTCCGAAGGGAGCAGTCAAACTTAGAAACTAAGTTTAGAACCATAGAAAGGTTAGCCCACCGGTTCTAGCAAGACCTTGTTACCACATTGCATACCAAAGAAACAAAAGAGAGACATGCAAATGCAAAACGTAAAAAGGTTAGACAATCAAGAGCTATAAAAAAACAAACAACACATGCAATATACATTAGAAAAATCCCATAAAAAAGCAAAGATCCAACTTGGTTCGGTCAAGTAGAATGTGTTGAGTTCCCTAACTATCAGAGCTTTTAGCAGAAAACTTTACTTTTGGCCTAACCAAAACCAAACCACCTACTCTTAGCGTTCTAAACTTAGCATCGAGTTTGATGAGGGCTTTGAAAAGAGGAGGAATCCTCCCCGATCCACATTAGGGGGAAAACAAGGCTTGTTGTCACTCCGAAGGGAGCAGTCAAACTTAGCATTGAGTTTGACGAGGGCTTTGAAAAGAGGAGGAATCCTCCCCGTTCCATAGTAGGGGGAAAACGAGGCTTGTTGTCACTCCGAAGGGAGCAGTCAAACTTAGAAACTAAGTTTAGAACCATAGAAAGGTTAGCCCACCGGTTCTAGCAAGACCTTGTTACCACATTGCATACCAAAGAAACAAAAGAGAGACATGCAAATGCAAAACGTAAAAAGGTTAGACAATCAAGAGCTATAAAAAAACAAACAACACATGCAATATACATTAGAAAAATCCCATAAAAAAGCAAAGATCCAACTTGGTTCGGTCAAGTAGAATGTGTTGAGTTCCCTAACTATCAGAGCTTTTAGCAGAAAACTTTACTTTTGGCCTAACCAAAACCAAACCACCTACTCTTAGCGTTCTAAACTTAGCATCGAGTTTGATGAGGGCTTTGAAAAGAGGAGGAATCCTCCCCGATCCACATTAGGGGGAAAACAAGGCTTGTTGTCACTCCGAAGGGAGCAGTCAAACTTAGCATTGAGTTTGACGAGGGCTTTGAAATGAGGAGGAATCCTCCTCGTTCCATAGTAGGGGGAAAACGAGGCTTGTTATGAGGATTTTCCCTTGGGAAATTATTATAAAAGTGACAAATGAAAATATTGATTGGTTTCTGAACCACTGTGGTGCCCTTGTTTTGTTATTTTCCCTTATGTTGCTTTATGCTTGGTTTTCTAATTGATAATATCATCTTAAAGTGTTCTAATTGATAGCACATATCTCTTAGTGTTAGTACTTTCTTACCTTTCTCTCTCTTACATATATAGGGGATATGTTGAGCATTTTCGCTAGCAAGGATTATGTACTTAACAAGGCCTTAGTGGATTAGAGAGTTAAGAAAATTTGCATATGCTTGCATCCAGACTGTACACCATAATAGGTAATTAGTTTTTTCCATTTCAACATTCCTTATTAAAAACTTATCCTTTTTAACACGTTTTGAATGGAAAAACAGAATGTTTGATCTATCATTGTTGATTTTGTTGGCTTTCTATGCTATGATCCTTTAATTGTATATGATATATTTCTTTTGTTGAAAAGTGATATATTTCTTAGATTTTGTTTAGATATATATAATTGACATAAAGGTTTTTTTACCTTCAGCTAACGAATTCAGACTAATCTTATTTATATATATGATAAGTTGTCTTTATTTTTCCTCTGAATTATTCTTACTTGATGTTGTTCTTGATAGAAACCAATTGAGGAATCAACTTTTGGCTGCACCTGTGAACTCTAACACACCTGCAACTCTATTGTTAGACACAATTATTTTCTTATTACAACCTGAACTCCCATGGGTTTGTAAAATTGTTGGTTACTTCCTGGAAAGAAATGCATATGCGTTGATTAGGGATATCACTTTGACAGGGAAGGTATAAATGTACTTCCTTTTTTTTCTACTTGCAAGTGGTTTTTTTTATAGACATTCTGTTTTGCCGTGGATTATCCTCTGCAGGTGTTTTCAGAGAACTAATTCACACTCAAACTATTGCAGGAAAGTGCAGATTCACATTCCAAGAGTTCATTGGCTTCTCTAGAACATCTGCTGTCTCTTTTGAGTTCTCATGTTGGTAAGAAGCCATGTTGTTGCCCACGTGTTGATCCCAATTGGAGTTTCTCCTCTCAAATTCTTACTCTTCCTTTACTGTGGCGGACATTCACATTTCACACCTCTCTCTACCCAATGGACAAAGTTGCATGTGTCATCCTCTACTAGGTTTGTGTACCTTGCTGTTTGGATATAATGGCGTTAGTAATGGTTTAAAGGTCATGTTTTCTCAATAACGAGAAACATAACATGCATGTACTTCATTTAAAAAAGAAAAAAAAACTCTATAGATTTTTTTTGAAAAGATCTTTTTAAGTACAACTTGGTGTGGGACATAAAAAATTATGACTATTCTAGCATACAGAATGGAGTTAGTTCCAGTACTCTGGAGTTTTATTAAAAACTGCCACGAGAATAAAAAATGGTCATCCTTTTCAGAGAAATTGGCATATTTATCAGGAGATGCACCTGGTTGGCTATTACCTTTGGCTGTTTTTTGTCCTGTGTACAAGTAAGATTATCTTCTTTATTCCTGTTCCTCTACTTTTGAATTTCGCTTTAATTCCTCATCTGATGTTATATAATTATATGGTATGTTATAAGATTCGGCATGTCCTGATCACTTCTTTCCTTATCAATCAGGCACATGCTCATAATAATTGACAATGAGGAGTTTTATGAGCAGGAGAAGCCACTATCGTTAAAGGACATCAGATGCCTGATCGTTATTTTAAGACAGGTGAGCTCTTTAATTCCATCATATGTCCAAAAAGATACCCATACCCTCCCACTCAAGACACTTAAGTAATTGCTCAGAGAAATAACAAAATACTTGGCCCCACTCTAACAAACACATTCCTAAGGGCCCACACAAATAGAAAAATACCAACTAACTCTCAATCATTCTTTCTTCTTCCTATTCTTGTCTCTACGGGAATACACGTTTACTATGGGAGGTCTATCATTATCCGCCCCCCAAAGAGCCACCTTGTCCTCAAGGTGGAATTCAGGAAACTGTTCTTGAATAAGAGCAGCTTGTTCCCATGTTGCACTTTCAAGTGTCCCCTCACTCCAACGGATCAAAACTTCTAAGTTGTCCTCCTTTTCTATTGTTTTGCGAACTCCCAATACTTCTACTGGAGACACTTGCATAGACAAATCAGCAGCCAAATCTTTTGGAATTGGGAATAATGGCCTGTTTGAACCCACGACCTTGGTCGGACGCTTTGAATCTGGCCCACAGAAGCTATCGGAATTCTGTCCAGCTGCCGATTTTCTTTCTATCCTCCTTCCATTGATACCAGTCCAAAGCTTCCCCCTCCAAGCACAGGACCGCCGCATCCAACTTATCTCTCTCCGTCAGATATTCACCACAAAATAGCGCTCCACACGTTGTAGCTATCCATCCACATTCTCTTCTTCCTCTCCTTTAAATATCGACACCTCCAGTTTTCGTAGCCTCATGTCAAAAAGGGGTATCTCACGGATATTTGGTGCACATGGTACTCCAACTCCCTCATCCACCACCGGGTTAGTTTTTTGTTCACTTTTTTCTTCTTGAACTTGTTCCTCATTCATTATTCCCTTTCCCTTGTCCGTAATCATTCTTTCACTAGACGTGGATCCTTTTGAAGCACTTCCCATCACTCCCATCCTGTGTATTAACAATTTCATATCCTCACTCAATTTTTACAGATTGTGTGGAATAAATTAATTAAAGTTGTTTCTACCAAAGAAAACAAAAATAATAAATAAAATTATATGTTTTTCAGATTTTATTTTATGTTTCTAAAAGTTGGATGTATTCTGATCATAACCTTTTTGACATATTGTAAAAGGCATTGATAAATTAAATTAAAAAAAAAAAGCATTTACAAAAATTGTTGAAATTCTTTTAAACATTTAGGTGTAAAAATGAAACAAATAGATTAATGCGATGGAAAAATGGTCTAGATCAATCTAGTATCCTGGTATCACTTTTAGCTGATACCACACTTAGCCTGTTGATCAATGATCTAGATCAATCTAGTATCCTGGTAGAATCTTTTTCTCACTTCTTATCTTAAATTATGAAGGTGACATTCCTGAACTAGAGCTATATTTTGTTATTATAAACAATGAATATGGAAAGCAAATTGAAGAAGAGCTACTTCCTGGAGGAAAAAACCGTCGTGTCACCTGTGAAAATGTCATCACATTCATTCATCTTGTTGCCAATCATCGTTTGAACTTTCAGCATAGTTTGTCCCTTGTTTATCCAATGTGTCTCCCTACTCCAATGTTGATTGAAAACATGTCCTCCTCAGATACGACAGCAAAGTTCTCATTTTTTGAGAGGGATTCAGCAGCTTATACAGAAAGAATGGATCAACATGTTCAATGAGCATGAATTCCAGGTATCACTAACTCACTGAGATAGTAACGTGGTTTGCATGAAAAGGCTGTTTTGCTGTTATATAATCTCTTGATGACTCGTTTATCATTGCACATCAACTGCCTCATGTGCCTTGAATCCTGTTTCATGCTAGTATTAATTATACTATTTGGGAAAGAAGTATGTTAAAGGAGGAACATTTTTTCTCCTAGACCATACAAAGTCAGTAGGGTTAAGCACTTAGATTTGCATTTTTATTCTTCTTATTGTGTGGGTGTGTGGGTGGGGGAGGGGGGAGGGGGTTAGTAGTTTTGATAATGTGCCATTGTCGACCTTTAATTTTCATGTGACGTGAAACACTAAACTAATTAAAGCAAGAACCTAGAATGATTAGGAGTACACTTGATCTTGTGATCTGGGCAGCAACCAACCAAAGCCTAAACCCTAGAGGCATCAGGGTCTTCCTTATTGAGTTCACCTGAAGGAATAGATGTGGGTTTCCTTGATGAAGTGAAGATTCAGGTTCTGGATAAGGAAACTAGTCTTCCTTAAGATTCAAGTTGTTCATTTTCGAAGAGGCACAATGCTCGTAAAAGTGTAGAGGCAGAATTTTACTAATCATTAAAATCTGAGAAATAAACAAAGTGAACTAGATTATTTTTAGCCTACATGGACTCTAAGTGGTGACAACTGAAGTCCTTGTAAGGGGAAAAGATGTGGGAAAAAAAATTCCCTTGCGATGGGAAATGATAAGAAAAACATAAAGAGAACCCTAATTTAGGTCAAATCATGGACCAATGGCTAAATACTATGAAGTTTTGTTGCTGGTCTTTTGTGGTTCCAGGATAAATCGAGTTGCTGTCTTTGACTGGTCTATTTCATTTCAGCTTTCAATATCAGGTTCACTGGACAGCTTGGATGTTGATGACCTACGGACACATACTACTTATTCAAGTGGTTATCATAGGGTAAGTTCTATTAAACCTTTTTTCTATATATGTATTTTTGTTTCTTTTCTTTTCTGCGTAATTGTTTTGCATATTGTGTTCGATAAAATTTTGAAAATTTGAAATCTTGCAAGAAGATTAGTTACAATTAATCTTCCTTTGGAGGTTGAACAATTCTTGGTTTAGGATATCGAATACTAGATTTATTGTAGTGCAATCGGAATTGTGATGTCAAGTCAATTAAACTTCAAAATTGTAGATGATGTTGGAAGATCTCACCCGGGTAATTGGGAGATGGTTTTGAAGTCTTTGGAGTTTAGGGAGTTGGTCATCGTTTAGATTCTTTTTAATATTTTTCAATTAATTTCGAATTCATACAATGTATATGCCTGTATTAGTGTTTGAAACTGGGTGATAAATTGATTACCATTATTCAGACTTCTAGTCCTCTCTTATGTTTCTATGACTATGAAAACAAACTTTGGACTTGTATTGTTTGTAATGCTCTGTTTGGTCAGGCACAACCATGATCAAGAAATTTGTGATAGGAAACGGAGAAATATCTTCACTTTTTTAATGCTTCTGCTGGATTGAAAAACCAAATGTGGGAACTTCGGAATTTGAATTTTTATTTCATGCTTTCAGGAGCATTATGTCATTGAGATGTTTTGGGAAGTTATCAAAAGTTTCTCAGTGGAAAACCAAAAGAAATTTCTGAAGTGAGTATTTTCATTACACATCAGTTGGTTACTTCTTGTCTCAAGTTGGCTTAAAGAAAAACTGAACTTCAAAAATATAACAATTGTATCTTGCTTTTTCATTAGGTTTGTAACTGGTTACTCTCGAGGACCACTTCGTATCCTCATTATTCTTAATTATTTGTTTTGGTTTCCCTTAAGGGGATAAGTTGGTTCCTTCTAGAGCTTAAACTAATTTATCCTGCTAGCAAAAATCATGTGAAAAAGTAACTCAGTATGAGACAAGGTACATTTCTGACTAGTACTTTATTGTGCAGAGACTGGCAGATGGTTTAAGTAGCTTTAAAACAAGTAGAATAAATCTTATTGATTTACCTGGTTCCGGAGGCAGAAGCTAACAGGTGCAGCTGGGGAGCGCTTGAAGGAAGCACGCAATATCAACCGATCACTCTCACAACTCGGGTAACCGATCAAAACTATTGGGAGATATTTCAAATTTCATTTAAGCAGTGATCTTTCCAATGATTTTTTTCTTTATTTATTTTGTAATGTCAATTAATTGGCTAATTATTTATCAGAATGCTTGTTGATATCGCTGCATGTTTTATTTTGTAATGTTTGTACTTTTTAGTTGTGATTTGTGAATATGCTAGGATTGATTTGATTTGCTCTTCTGACTGTTAAGATCGGAATGATGTTGCTCATCTGAAAGAAGGCAGCATCATGTGCTTGAAGACTTGTGAGTATGGAGAGTGAATGGTCAAATTTGAGGAATCGTATCTGCTGGCTTTGTAGTCCAAACAGGTTGTCTGGCTAACTTTCTTTTTCTCATTTTCAACCAATTAGGATAGCTGTCATGTTTTTTGAATTCCTTGCCATTGTTGAGTAGTAACTTGGCATTTGTTTATTAAAAGGTTTTAATTAAGATTATGGTGTTCATAACTTTGTAGTGTCACACTAAATAACTTAAAAGAGTTAGTTTGACAGTTGACAAACATGATAGTAATGTGATAGTGAGTGCAAGGGTAAAAAGAGCTGCTTCTGTTGGGTTAAAGGGATGTTTGTGTTTTTTAGTGTGATGTGTTTTGTTTTCAAGTTCGTTAGTAGACGTATTACTTAATTGAGCATTTTGATACCATAGCCAGTGTAGGGGAAGATGAATGGAGGGTGCTATGAGACTAGTTAAGACTTATATGTATCCTAATTTTAGTAATATATAAAATTGAGAGAATTTCCTTTGATTTTCAGGAACAATGATGAATAATCAATGAAAAATGAATGAAAAGGTTTATCCATGCAAGCTTCAAACCAAAGTCAAGGATATCGATCCTTCCAGGGGAGTCCAAAGTTCCAAGATTGTTTATCCATGCATCATTTTGTCGATCTACTAAGATTAAATTGTCTCGTTGTAGTTGCAAGACTGGAACAATAGACGGCAGTTTACACCACCCAGTGACTTCCATGCTGACGCGATGAATGATTATTTCATTTCACAGGTAATTGTTCTCAATGAATGTTTTGGTTCTAACGACCTGCTATCTGATCGTAATTCTAATTATTTACTTGGCCTTGTTTCTTTGTAGGCAGTGATAGAAAATACCAGAGCAAATGATATACACAAGCGAGTTCCCTTTTTAGTACCGTTTACTAGCAGGGTTAAGATTTTCACTGTAAGCAAGTTATTTTTTTGGTTTCCTTATCCACAATATTGAATTTCTTGGACGACTGTTAGTTATAGAAATATGTAAGATATTTTTTATTTATGGTTACTTTCTCTATAACTCATTTCACAGACACAACTAGCAGCAGCTAGGCAAAGGAATGGATCTCTTGCTGTTTTTGCCAGAAACCGGTTTAGAATTCGACGAAATCATATATTGGAAGATGCTTTCAGTCAGATGAGTGCATTGTCTGAAGTTGATCTTCAAGGATCGGTAATTTCAGACTTCCATGATTTATGAAAAATGAAATTGTTATCTTACTTTTTTCTATCTTTTTCTTTGCCCTCGTGAAAACGACCCCTTCCCTCTTCTGCATCCTATAGTTGCAGAGTTACTTGTAATTGTTTATTAGTTTTTTCTTGTTTGTGTTGGGTCAATTGCTTCACTTTTCTGCATGCAGATACGTGTGTCTTTTGTTAATGAATTTGGAGTTGAGGAGGCAGGAATTGATGGTGGTGGTATTTTTAAAGATGTCATGGAGAACATTACACGGGCAGCCTTTGACGTGCAGTATGGTTTATTTAAGGTTATCACGACATTCCTTATTATTAGCATGGCATGGCTTTGTTAATCCTGTAGTATTATTGGATAACATGAAGCGTGATGAGACAGCCATAGTTGTTTGAAATCGCTTTTCAAAATAAAAATAGTTGTGAGATCACATTTCAATATAAAAATTGGTTGCTTGAAATCTGTTTCATAAAATTTCAGTAATATGTGGGTATGTATTGTTCATTTTTTCTAATATAAGTTATTTTCTGCTTGGTAATCCAGCAAATTGCTGACCATTTGCTCTACCCCAATCCTGGTTCGGGAATGATACATGAGCAACATCTCCAGTTTTTCCATTTCCTCGAAGTTCTTTTGGCAAAGGTATGGCCATAATTCCCAATCATACATGGAATTTACTTTGGTTGATTAGTTTTTTCTTTTTTTGGATAAGGATATCCTGGTCTTGGCCTTATCGTGGAAGATTCTTATATATCTTTCACCCCATACTTTGGTTGAATTTTGGAACATTAATGTATCGCCTGACATTCATAAATACAATGTCATAATTTGAAATCTGCTGTCTTCCTACATTATGCATGTTTTTCTGTTATTGAAGTTGCTGCCCGGTTGTGCTAAAAGTTCTCAAGCAGTCATGCTAAAAGATCTCAATCACATTAAATGATTTTTGACAGGATGTTGTTGTTTTACCCTTCTTCCTGTAGGTCATGTTTGAAGGAACTCTTGTTGATATACTTTTTGCAACATTCTTCTTGAGCAAGTTAAAACAGAAGTAAGGTTTTTAAAGATTTACTGTCTTACTGTTTTGTATTTTGTGCTGATCCACTAATCGTAGTATTGATGGTCATGACAATGACTAGTTGCAAGTTACTTGAATTTTTAGGGTTCTAAAAATCTTACATTTTATTATGGGTGCACTGCCTACTAATGAGATTGTCAATTGCTAACTTCCAAATGTTGAATTTGGGATTTCCATGCTACATTCACTTTCTTGATCTGCAATTACAGAGCTACTCTATACTGGAATAAAGTCTCATCTGAACTGTACATTGCTTTTGATGCTGTAATTGCAAAGCTAGGAAATCTTTATGTATAATGCCTTTTTTTTTATCATTTATTAATGAAAATGAGAAGCCTTTTTATAGGCTGGAGATTACAAGAGTTGTTAAACTAACTTGGGGTTGAGTTAGTTTACTTATAACTAACTCAAGATACAAAATTGTTAATTCAAATAACTAATCCTAAACTATAAAAATGGTAATTCAAACACCTCCTCTAGGATAAAACTCAAGAAACATAAAGAAGGGGGATGTTCTACATTAGCTTTTGTCAAGGCTTTAGCCAAAATTTTATTTATCAACTGTGGGGGAGGATTTGAGAGCTCCCCAATCTCTACACACTTCTCTAATGAGAGTCTATACCAAAATCAAGATACCCATACCCTTCCACTCAAGAAACTTAAGTAATTGCTTAGAGAAATAACAAAATACTTGGCCCCACTCTAACAAACACATTCCTAAGGGCCCACACAAATAGAAAAATATCAACTAACTCTCAATCATTCTTTCTTCTTCCTATTCTTGTCTCTACGGGAATACACCTTTACTATGGGAGGTCTATCATTACCCGCCCCCAAATAGCCACCTTGTCCTCAAGGTGGAATTCAGGAAACTGATTCTTGAATAAGAGCAGCTTGTTCCCACGTTGCACTTTCAAGTGTCCCCTCACTCGAACGGATCAAAACTTCTAAGTTGTCCTCCTTTTCTATTGTTTTGCGAACTCCCAATACTTCTACCGGAGACACTTGCATAGACAAATCAGCAGCCAAATCTTTTGAAATTGGGAATAATGGCCTGTTTGAACCCACGACCTTGCGAAGAACAGAAACATGAAAGATCGGGTGTATAAGCGATTCCTTGGGAAGGGCCAAACGGTATGCAACGAAACGAATTCGTGCCACGATCATAAATGAACCAATGAATCTTGGGGCCAATTTGGAGTGCTTAAAACGGCTGAGAGAGGACTGTCGGTAAGGGCGTAACTTCACATAAACCCAATCATGAACCTCAAACTGCACCTCCCGTCTTTTAGCATTAGCATATTTGACCATTCGCTGCTGTGCTTTCAGTAAATTGGCCTTCAAAACGCCCAAAATTTCATCTCTTTCTTTCATCAAATGGTCTACTTCATCATTCACCCGGCTCGAGCCCTTCACATATGGTAATATAGAGGGGGGTGGTCGCCCATAGAGGGCCTCGAAGGGGGTCATCAATGTGGCTGTACGGACTGTTGTATTATAGCTTAATTCAGCCCAAGCTAGCCATTTAACCCACTGTTTAGGTGTGTTCATAGCAAAACACCGTAGATACGTCTCCACCCCTCGATTGACAACTTCTGTTTGACCATCCGTTTGGGGGTGGTAAGTGGTGCTTCGTCTCAACTGAGTTTCCAACAACCTCCACAACTCTTCCCAGAATAGACTTGTGAAAATACGATCACGATCCTACACTATACTTCGGGGGCATCCATGCAAACGAATAATCTCTCGCATAAAAACAGCAGCAACCACTTTTGCACCAAATGGATGTTTCAAGGGGATGAAATGTGCATACTTGGAAAGAAGATCCGCAACTACCAATATAACATCATAACCCTCGGATTTGGGGAGGCCCTCAATAAAATCCGTACTAATATCTTCCCACACGCTTTGTTTTCCAATCCTTTCTTGTACTCAATCACAAAATCATACCCCAATAGTTTAGCGATCCATCTCTGATATTCTCCCCCGATAGCCCGTTGTTCAAGAAGAAACTTCAAACTTTTCTGATCTGTACGCACCACAAAAGGCTTACCCAATAGATATTTTTGAACAGCCAGCACTATTGCCATAAGCTCCCGTTCATAAACAGCCTTAAACCTATGGGTAATAGGTAAAGCTTGACTGAAAAAGGCCACTGGTCGTTGATTTTGCATTAGGACAGCCCCAATACCCACACCCGAAGCATCAGTTTCCAGCACAAAACTTTGTGAAAAATCAGGAATACCTAGCATCGGGACAGACATCATTGCTGACTTTTAACTGCTGAAATGCGTTCTCGGTCGTCTCATTCCGCTTAAAGTTACCTTTTTTTAACAGTTGTGTCAAGGGGGGCAGCACAATAGAACCGTAGTTTGCAACAAATTTCCGATAATACCCCGTTAGCCCCAAAAAACCCACCTAGCTCCTTCACGTTCTTGGGTGCTGGCCATTTAACCATCGCTTCTATTTTTGTTGGATCCGCTGCCACCCCCTCTGAAGAAATAACATGGCCCAAGTATTCAATTTTGTCAACCGCAAATTGGCATTTTTTAAAGTTGGCTACCAGTTGATGAGCTACTAGAGTTTCCAAAACCATTGCCAATTGGTGCAAATGGTCGTCCAAGGACTTGCTGTAAATTAAGATGTCATCAAAGAAAACCAAAACAAACTTGCGTAAATATGGGCGAAGAACATTACTCATGATTGATTGGAATGTTGCCGGAGCGTTTCAACCCAAACAGCATCACAAGGAATTCATAGGGCCCCTCGTGGGTTCGAAACGCTGTTTTGTGAACATCGGCTGCCCGCACCCGAATTTGCTGATAACCTAACTTTAAATCAATTTTGGAGAATATGGTTGCCCCAATAATTTGTCTAACAGTTCATCAACAACAGGAATCAGATACTTATCTGGTATAGTGGCAAGATTCAGTGCTCGGTAATCAACGCAAAATCGCCAGCTACCATCCTTTTTCTTAACAAGGAGCACTGAAAAGGCACTTTTGCTTGGCTGAATTATTCCGGCTAGCAGCATTTCCTTAACTAGTTTCTCTATCTCATCTTTCTAAAATTGGGGATAACGATACGGGCGCACGTTCACTGCACGAGCCCCTGGTGGGGGTAATTGATTGCTTGGTTCAAACACAACGCTAAAGGACTGAAGAACTTTTTGAATTTCTGGTTGTAGTTTACTCAAGTAGTCTACTATGTGTTCCCTTGCTTCGCCCACTCCCCACTGTACAACTGCACTTAATTCGATTGACACGCCTTGATCTTCCTTCTCAAAGGTTTTCATTATCGATTTCAGTGACACTTGGGATCTTACTAAACTTCTATCCCCTTGAAGAATTACCACCCATTCACCCAGTGAGAATTCCATCTCCGACAACTTGTAATAAAAAACTACTTTCCCTAACATTTCCAACCAAGTAACTCCTAATATAACGTCGGCACTCCGAGTGGTAGAGGGAGAAAATCGTGAGTGATTGATAAATTGGCAATTGTCAGGTTTACATCCTTACACACACTGGTTGCTTGGACTACGCCTCCGGTTCCCATAACAACCCCATATGCATCCATGGTTTCTACTGAAATTTTTAGCTCTTTGACTACCTCTTCTGCAATAAAATTGTGCGTGGCTCCCCCATCGATCAGCACCACAACCTCACGTCCCCTTATTTCTCCTTTAATTTTTATGGTTTTCGGCGAATTGAAACCTACCAATGAATTTATTTACAGATTCACTATTTTCTGTATTAACTTCCCCCACTTGATCGGTTTTGTCACTTAAGTCTTCCCCTTCTTGTACAGCAATGATGTTCAATTCACGTCTTTTGTAGCGGTGCCCTAGACTAAACTTCTCGTCACATCTAAAACACAAACCTTTTTCCTTCTTAATCTGCACTTCGTTGTCAGTCATTCGGCGGTATGGTTGAGACAACGTACTCTTCGCGCCCGATTCCTTCGATGAAGTAATCGTCGTGGACGAGTACGACGAATTTCGGCTAGGGTTAATCGTAATCGTTCGTGATGTAGCGACCCGATCTGAGGCCTTTGACCTAGTTTGACTTCTCGACCTGCTTGGCCCACTATTTGACATTTTAATTGATAAATTAGGGTTTCCACTTGCCCCATGAATTCTCTTCAATTGAACCACTCGATCATCTTCTCAATTATTTGGGCCATTAACATTTTAGCCTCTAGGCCCACTGGATTCAATTTTCAGATCTCACTTTGGATCTCTTCCTTCAGCCCACACACAAACTTACTTTCTAGGGCTGCATCACTCATATCTTTAAGGCCGACCGAAAATTGTTCAAATCGCCGCCGGTAATCCCTCACGGTGGTCTCCTGCTGTAATTTCATCAACCTTGCGTGTTTATCTCCTTGGTCGGACGCTTTGAATCTGGCCCACAGAAGCTATCGGAATTCTGTCCAGCTGCCGATTTTCTTTCTATCCTCCTTCCATTGATACCAGTCCAAAGCTTCCCCCTCCAAGCACAGGACCGCCGCATCCAACTTATCTCTCTCCGTCAGATATTCACCACAAAATAGCGCTCCACACGTTGTAGCTATCCATCCACATTCTCTTTCTTCCTCCCCTTTAAATATCGACACCTCCAGTTTTCGTAGCCTCATGTCAAAAAGGGGTATCTCACGGATATTTGGTGCACATGGTACTCCAACTCCCTCATCCACCACCGGGTTAGTTTTTTTGTTCACTTTTTTCTTCTTGAACTTGTTCCTCATTCATTATTCCCTTTCCCTTGTCCGTAATGATTCTTTCACTAGATGTGGATCCTTTTGAAGCACTTCCCATCACTCCCATCCTGTGTATTAACAATTTCATATCCTCACTCAATTTTTACCGATTATCCTCAATCTTTTGTTCAGCCATTGTACTTCGAACTTCTGCTTCCGCAAATTGTTTCTTCATCTTCCTTTCAAATGCTAATTGTCGTTCTTCTACTTGTAAAATTTTGCTTCTACTCTACTTTCCATTTCAGTCGTCCCTGTGGTTACTCCCTCTAAACCTTCTTCCAGTTCAACTATCCTAGCTTCCATCTTACCAACCATACCAGGAAAGATGGCTCTGATACCAAAATTGTTAAGGCTTTAGCCACAATTTTATTTATCAACTGTGGGGAAGGATTTGAGAGCTCCCCAGTTTCTCCACACTCTAATGAGAGTCTATACCAAAATCATATGTCCAAAAAGATACCCATACCCTCCCACGCAAGACACTTAAGTAATTGCTCAGAGAAATAATAAAATACTTGGCCCCACTCTAACAAACACATTCCTAAGGGCCCACACAAATGGAAAAATACCAACTAACTCTCAATCATTCTTTCTTCTTCCTATTCTTGTCCCTACGGGAATACACCTTTACTATGGGAGGTCTATCAGCTTTCTATATAATTTATGAGAGTTTAATATTGCATGGTTGCATGGTATAAAGATGGAATAATATTTAACCCAACATTGAATATTTCCAATGTTTATCATCACAACATGTATAACTATCTAAATGACTTGCCATCCTTGGATCCTGAATTGTATCGCCACCTTATTTTCTTAAAGGTGTGTATTCCCTGGTATCACTTTTAGCTGATACCACACTTAGCCTGTTGATCAATGATCTAGATCAATCTAGTATCTTGGTAGAATCTTTTTCTCACTTCTTATCTTAAATTATGAAGGTGACATTCCTGAACTAGAGCTATATTTTGTTATTATAAACAATGAATATGGAAAGCAAATTGAAGAAGAGCTACTTCCTGGAGGAAAAAACCGTCGTGTCACCTGTGAAAATGTCATCACATTCATTCATCTTGTTGCCAATCATCGTTTGAACTTTCAGCATAGTTTGTCCCTTGTTTATCCAATGTGTCTCCCTACTCCAATGTTGATTGAAAACATGTCCTCCTCAGATACGACAGCAAAGTTCTCATTTTTTGAGAGGGATTCAGCAGCTTATACAGAAAGAATGGATCAACATGTTCAATGAGCATGAATTCCAGGTATCACTATACCGTTTGAAGAAATTCTACCAGAGCTAAATAGTGATCAAATCGGTTACGGTATTCTTCTACATTCGTTTTCTGTTTGATTGAGAAAAATCTTCCAACCAAAGTTCCTTCTCGAATTGATCGAAACTGTACAAGCATTCGTTCTTTCAGGGCAGCCCAATTCTTAAAAACTTCCAACTCTTCTTGTGCTTGGTACCAATCCAATGCCAGATCATCAAAACTAATAACGCTTGTGGTTAATTTCTCTGAATCGATAAGATCATGTATCTTAAAGAAGCGATAGGCTCTAAATGTGAGACTCATTTCTAATTGGAGTGATGAAGTAAAATTTGGCTAGGTATTAAGAATTTGGCATTTGAATAAATCCATGAAAAGGATTAAGTGATAAAAAAATTTATGGTTAAGTATACGTTATTGCGATTCAGTGGGTAGTTCGCGAAGAAGTTGTGCGACTCATTTCTAATTCGAGTAAGGAAGTAAAATTCGGCTAAGAATTAAGAAGTTGGAGTTCGAATAAATCCATGGAAAGATTAAGTGATATGATCTTTTACGGTTAAGTATACTTTTTTGCGATAAGTTGGTAGTTCGCGAAAGAAGTTGTGCGATAAGAAGCGAAAAAGTCTTTGCATAAGTTAAGAAATGAAAGTTTTGAGTGTTAGACTAGGAGTTTTGGGTGGTCTTCGTGAGAAGAACCAAGTGTTTCGTGGAGAAGCAGTCTACGAGGAAGCCTTGGAGTTTAAGTTCACGATAAGAGTTCTATGCGAGTAAAAGTTGGTTAGTTCACGTGGAACGTTTCTTATAATATGTTCAGAAGTGAGTAGATAGTTGAGGAAGTCCTATGTTCAAAAGTGAGTAGTTTAGGAGGTCCTATGTTCAAAAGTTTGCTGGTGTGTATCTTTGTTGGTTCAACATGTTTTGAATACATTTTTAGGTTAGATTGAGTTTGTTGCACTTGGTTGTCAATTTTTGGTCTTGAAATGCTTTTTTCAACCTTTTTGTTAGAGATTATGAGTTACGAACCTACATTTAGGATTTGCTAGGTCGTTTTGAAAACTCAAGTAATACCTAGACACGTTTTGAGCACGTTTTAGGTTGGTTTGAACTAAGTTTGTTACACTTACACACTTGGTAGCCATTTTGGGTCTTGTAGTGCTTTTTTCACACTATTGGAACTTTTTTCGTAGGTTATGAGTTATGAACCTACACGTAAGCTGTTTTAGGTCGTTTTGAAAGTTCAAGTGATACTTAGACACATTTTGTTCAAGTGATACTGTTTTAGGTCGTTTTCAAGTGAACTTTTTTCTTCTTGTATTGACTGTTTTAACTATTTCTTCATGCTTTGTATTCATGGTATTTATGTTCGTAATGAATCTTTCATGTTCTGGTAAACATTGCAGAAACACATAATTTCAGCAATCTGTCAAAGAGTTGAAGGAGAAAACAGAAGTACTTAAAGGTCACATGAAGACCTAAAAGTTAGGTAATTTTTTGAAAACTTTTTTCTTCGTCTTGCTTAGTTTTAGTGGTATTTGTTAACAGGCTGAGACATACTCTTGTATGCCAAGGCTGGGTAGCCAATTCAACGGATGGCGTGAGACGGTGAAATGACGAGTGTAGAACAAAGTAGACAATCGAGCAGATTTACAAGTAGGAGGATGGTGTTTGGTCTTACTCTAAAGCTACTGCTAGAAAGGTGATTCTCCCTTTATTTACACATGTTATCTATATTTAATTACTGTTTTTATGTGATGGTGAAATAAATATTTAAGTCGTTTCAAGTTTTTACATCATGCTTGAGTTAATACATTTCCCAACTCGCACTAATTTTAAAGTTGAGACTAAGTTTGTTGCACTTACACACTTGGTTGCCATTTTGGATTTTGGAGTGCTTTTTCTACATTTTTTGAACTTTTTGGTAGGTTATGAGTTATGAAGTAACACTAAAGCATTATTAGGTGTCGTTTTTAAAGTTCGAGTGGTACTTAAACATTTTTTGAACACCTTTTAGGTTGTTACAAACTAAGTTAGTTTTACATACAGCCATGGTTGCCATTTTGAGTCTTGAAAGATTTTTTTTCACACTTTTTGAAATTTTTGGTAAGTTATGAGTTATAAACTTACACTTAAGCGTTGTTAGGGTGTTTGAAAACTTATACGTGTTTTCAATAACTTGTTAGGTTTGTATAGAACTAAGTTCGTTGCACTTACACACTTGACATTTTGGGTTTTGGAGTGTCTTTTTCAAAAAATTTTAACTTTTTGCTAGGTTATGACTTATGAACTTGTATTGAATATTTGTTAGGTCGTTTTGAAAGTTCAAGTGAAAACTTAGACACGTTTTGAACTCGTTTTAAGGTTGGTTTGAAACTAAGTTTTTACACACATTTGATTGACATGTTGGGTCTTGAAGTACTTTTTTCATACTTTTTGAAATTTTGGTAGGTTGTGAGTTACAAACTTACACTTAAGCATTGCTTGGTCGTTTTGAAAATTCAAGTGATACTTACACACGTTTTGAATACATTTTAGGTTAGATTGAGTTTGTTGCACTTGGTTGTCATTTTTGGTCTTGAAATGCTTTTTTCAACCTTTTTGGTAGATTATGAGTTACGAACTTACACTTAGGATTTGCTAGGTCGTTTTTGAAAACTCAAGTAATACCTAGACACGTTTTGAGCACGTTTTAGGTTGGTTTGAATTAAGTTTGTTGCACTTACACACTTGGTTGCCATTTTGGGTCTTGTAGTGCTTTTTTCACAATGTTTGAACTTTTTTCGTAGGTTATGAGTTACGAACCTACACGTAAGCTGTTTTAGGTCGTTTTGAAAGTTCAAGTGAAACTTAGACACGTTTTGAGCATGTTTTAGGTCGTTTTGAGTAAATGGTATGTATGTTGTGATTGTTTGATTGCATGTATGATACCTTATTGAGATGTGAATGCTTGATTGAGAAGCTGATAGAACACCAAGTAATGGTTCTTATTTGTTTCATTAAGCAACCAAACTATTACAGAATACAATACTCAAACCAGTCTTGAAAACACAGAACAAATAAGTACTATTACAGACAATAACCAAGTACAAAATAAAACATTCAAACATCAAAAGTAGTTTACGATAATGGAAAACACTTTCTAAGATTAAAGTAACTGAACAACTTCTGTAATTCTGCTCTCCAGAAAATACAGCCCCTCCACTTCCAGAAACTGATTAACCAACCCCCATCTTTCCTTCCATCTCTCCCTTTTAACCTCCCCCCTGTAACTAACTGTTGTCCCCACTAAGGTGGTTTCCACTTCCTCCAATTCCATCACCTGTGCACGTGCAATTCCACTTGTCTTTCTTCTGCTATATTGTATTGCAATTGGTGGTCTATCATTACTCTCCCTCTCCAAAGACACCTTGTTCTCAAGGTGGGAAATGAGGAAGCTTTTGTGTAAAATCATCACAATTCTCCCATGTAGCCTCATGAGGTGGTATTCCTTTCCAACTAAGAAGCACTTCCCACTTCTTTGTTGCTGGATTTTTAGGATAGCCAAAATTGCCTGCTGGTAGTAACTCTTGAAATGTAGGAACATCATCAATTCCATATAGTTCGGTAAATGTCATTCCTCCCTCCATAGCTCGACATTTTGTCAAGAAACCGTAATCAGATGGTGTCCATGTCTCCATCATGTGTTACAGACTCACTCTAGTCTTTGTCAAACTCGGGTCACCCCTTATAACAACATTCCAGTTCAATTTATTTCTTCTCTTTTCATTTTTTTTCTCATATTTCATTTTTCAAGATTTAAATAGTTTTTTTGTTTTTCTGTACTTTTTTTGATAGGTTATGAGTTATGAGCTTATAGTTTAGCATTGTTAGGTCGTTTTTGAAAATTCAAGTGATACTCCAAGGTTATTCTTGGAATATTCTTTTACATTATATTTGTTAAATCACTATTTAATTTATTAAGAGCTTGATAAATAACCACTAAACTAAAACCATAGAGGATAATTGATAGACCACTAGTACATGTTCTATCACTAACTAACAGACGGTAAAACTTTGTTATATTTGTGAATATCTTCAGCAATTTTATCATTTAAGACAATTTTTCGTATAATATCGACATGAACATCGTAAGAAAACTCAAATTAAGTAAGTTAAATTAAAAAAAAAAATTGTATGAATGTTTCGAGAACCATTAATTATAAATTCAACATTTTTGAATGAAAAATTGGATTGGTTTGTGGTGACGGCTAACATGCATGTCTAACAATTATTTTCAATTTCTAATACTTTCATCCATTGCCAAAGTTGGAAACTAATGTTCACAATTTTTTTTATCTTATTAAATGAAATTTCACATTTCTTGAAAATTATGGATTATAATTATTTGAAAAACAAAATATATTTTTTTTGCTTGACAATTTTATCTCAGTTTTTGCAGTAAAATTTGATATCCATGTGTTGTATCTCGTAGACTAATTTGAAATCCTTCCAAGCTGTCTTTTATATCCATAAGATACCAATTAGATTGTGTTAATTATTGTTTATAAGAAAATATTTGTGTGCAGAGTTGCAGTGGGTAAATCTTAATGGCTGCCAGAAAATTGGTTCCGGATATATTACTCTCAACGCAAAGTATTTTTTATCAGTTTACTTCCCATCGGGTATTTGCTCTTCCTATGCTTTATCCTTATCCCATCTTTCTCCGCTCTAGTCTTCATAGGATGGATTTCTGTGGTGTAAATTTATTCATCTACTTTGTTTGATTTATGGTTGCATTTAGGGAGAAGGTAAATTACATAAGCCAAAGTAGTTATGGAAAACATCTCCAATTTACAGCAAGTTAAAGAAAAAAAAGAAGAGAAAAACAGCAGTTCAAAAAAACTGGGCATCTTGCTTCTTTCTTATTGATGTATGTAATTTACAAAAGGTTTGGTGGAACACCTACAACAATCTTTTTGAACTTTTTGGTAGGTTATGAATTACGAACTTGTATTGAATATTTGTTAGGTCGTTTTAATAATTCAAGTGATGCTTAGAAAATGCAACCGAGCTTAAACAATTCTGCACATTTTTCTAAAATTTTTAGTTTAACCTTTTTAATAAAATTCGATGGAAATTCTAGTTTTCTTTTTGTAGGAATAAAGGAAAATGAAATATAACCAAACTTGGGATCTTTGCAAGCAAGCTTCCATGAAGAAACTAGGTTACAAGGGGAGGTCTTCTGTTCTCCTTTTTCTTTTTTTTTCCATCCGTAGAATCTTGCTTAAAATGCTTTGAGGACAATGCATATTTTTAAGTGGGGGGTGGGGTTGTAGCCTTGCACATTCCATGTCCTTTGGGAAATTTTCATTTTGCAAATTTTGCTAAAAATGTCAAAATTTAGAAACTTTTGCAATGCTCTATGCTTAGAATAAGTACCATGTCTACTTCGCTTTTTAGCATAAAAAAGCATGTATGCCTAACGCATGAGAACGGAGCTCGGATTTGTGATTGTATTTGTTCTTTGAATATGTTACATATGTTGAAAATGCATATATTGATAGCTTAGAAATGAGTAGAACACTTGGTTCATTTTCTGAATATTGTGAATTATGTACATAATAATATGTGCGGTTCTCTTTTTTATCTCAATTTTAATCCCCTTTTTTGCCATATTCTAATGCCTTTTTTATATTAATTTTAAATCCCTCTTTTGGCCATACACATTTGTATAAGATTGTTTGAAAGCAAAATATGATTGTTAGGTCAGGTAGAAAGCAAAGTCGGCAAGTTCTTAGAGTTCTTCACCCAACATAACAGCCGATAGAAACAAAACAATACGACCAAGCTGCTAAGGGTTGCAAAACCCGACCCCCGACTAGTGGGTCACTAGAGTTCCCCAGCATGGCAGCCGGTAGAGAGGGAGCGAGAAAAAAAAGAGGGAGCCAAGCCAGCCGCTTAGGTCAAGTAAAATGCGTGCCGAGATCCCCCGGTTTCAGAGTTTTCGTGGGGATCCTCTCCGCTTTTATTGCCTAAGCAAAACCCGATCCCGCCTAGTAGGTGCTTAGATTTCTTCACCAAGCATGGCAGCCGGTAGAGAGGGAGAGGGAAAAAAAAGAGGGAGCCAAGCCAGCCAGCCGCTTAGATCAAGTAAAATGCGGGCCGAGATCCCCCGGTTTCAGAGTTTTCGTGGGGATCCTCTCCGCTTTTCTTGCCTAAGCAAAACCCGACCCCCGCCTAGTAGGTACTTAGAGTTCTTCACCCAGCATGGCAGCCTGTGAGAGGGAGCGAGAAAAAAAAAAGGGAGCCAAGCCAGCCGCTTAGGTCAAGTAAAACGCGCGCCGAGATCCCCCGGTTTCAGAGTTTTCGTGGGGATCCTCTCCGCTTTTCTTGCCTAAGCAAAAACCCGATCCCGCCTAGTAGGTGCTTAGAGTTCTTCACCCAGCATGGCAGCCGGTAGAGAGGGAGAGAGAAAAAAAAGAGGAGCCAAGCCAGCCGCTTAGGTCAAGTAAAATGCGCGCCGAGATCCCCCGGTTTCAGAGTTTTCGTGGGATTGATCATTCAATTTCAGCAAACCCACTTGTTATAGTCAAAAGCATATTTAAGTTTACAATGGTTAGAAGATATAATATTACATTTACCTCATCACATCTCTTTGTTCTTCCAACAACCATTAAGAAAAATCCCTGTAAACCGAACCCCATGTATTCCCTTTTCTCCTCACTCGCCAGAATTTTGCCCACTCTCCAAACAAAATCATTTCAGCCTTATTTTTGTTCACTACCCATTTCCAAAAATTTCATTTCCCTCTGAAAATCTTTGTCGATGGCCAAACCTGTGGCTGGGAACCGAATGTTCTCGATCATGTCTAGTGCTGAACCTCCCGATGGACTGCAAGGATCAAGAGTTAAGGTTGGTTTTTCTATTTTTGTTGGTTAGAGTTCGTGTTCTATTTTTTTTTTTACTTTGAGTTAAATCCTTTGTATTTGAAGAAATTAAAGTTATGGGATGTGATGCATGTTGGCAGGGAGCTGATTACCTAAAAGATGGTTATTGTTCTTTTTCTGTTTTTTTTTTTTTACCTTGAGTTAGTTACATTGTTTTTGAAGAAATTAAAATTTATAGGATGTGATGCATGTTGGTAGGGAGCTGAATCCTTTCTTAGGAACGTTTTGGGGAGCATGGAGGCTGTTTATTTGAGTCGGAAGCCTGCTGCAAAATCTGTTTTGGAGTTTGTTCGATCTGTCCATGATGATACAAATTTGTTATGATCTGTCCATATTTGAGTCGGAAGTATTTTTCTTCCATTTCTTTTCTACTTCCGGTTTCAATTTTCAATTTCTGCAAATTTTTTAGTTTTTCATATGTATATTGTTTTCCAATGGTCATTTGTTGTGTGGTGTCTTTCTTGTAAGTCATTGGTTACTTTGTAAAGAGAAACACATTATGCACTATGTCATCGTTCTACTCTTTCTGCAACATTTCCATAAAGAAGCAAGAAAACAGCTAGCAGGCAGATCAAACTTCCTTAAATATTCAATTGGCCATTTCGCCTTTTTGGATTTAACATTCTGCATTTGTGTCGTTACCCTTAAATCTCCTCACATCTCTTTGTTCTTCCAACAATCGTTAAGAAAAATTCCTGTAAACCGAACCCCATGTATTCCCTTTTCTCCTCACTCGCCAGAATTTTCCCCACTCTCCAAAACAAAATCATTTCAGCCTTACTTTTGTTCACTACCCATTTCCAAAAATTTCATTTCCCTCTGAAAATCTTTGTCGATGGCCAAACCTGTGGCTGGGAACCGAACGTTCTCGATCATGTCCAGTGTCGAACCTCCCGATGGACTGCAAGGATCAAGGGTTAAGGTTGGTTTTTCTATTTTTGTTGGTTAGAATTCGTGTTCTGTTTTTTTTTTTTTTTACTTTGAGTTAAATCCTTTGTATTTGAAGAAATTAAAGTTATGGGATGTGATGCATGTTGGCAGGGAGCTGATTCCTTAAAAGTTGGTTAGTGTTCTTGTTCTGTTTTTTTTTTTTTTTTACCTTGAGTTAGTTACATTGTTTTTTGTAGGGAGCTGAATCTTTCTTGGGAACGTTTTGGGGAGCATGGAGGCGGTTTATCTGAGTCGGAAGCCCGCTGCAAAATCTGTTTTGGAGTTTGTTCGATTTGTCCATGACGATACAAATTTGTTATGATCATACTGCATTTTGAAGTTTTGGGGTATTTTTCTTCCATTTCTTTCCTTCTTCCAATTTCCGCTTATCTTTTTATTCTTTCTTCTGTTTATTATTTTCTAATGGTCACTTGTTGTGCAATATCTTTCTTTTAAGTCATTGGCTACTTTGTTGTGAAATGGTGTCACTTCTTAGGAACGTTTTGGCGAGCATGGATGCTGTTTATTTTAGTTGGACGCCCACTGCAAAATCTGTTTTGGAGTTTGTTCGATTCTGTTCGTGATGATACCAATCTGTTATGATCCTATTGGCACTTGCAACTTTTAGGGTATTTTTCTTCCATTTCTTTTTCTACTTCCAATTTCATTTTCAATTTCTGCAAATTTTTTAGTTTTTCATATGTATATTGTTTTCCAATGGTCATTTGTTGTGTGGTGTCTTTCTTGTAAGTCATTGGTTACTTTGTAAAGAGAAACACATTATGCACTATGTCATCGTTCTACTCTTTCTGCAACATTTCCATAAAGAAGCAAGAAAACAGCTAGCAGGCAGATCAAACTTCCTTAAATATTCAATTGGCCATTTCGCCTTTTTGGATTTACCATTCTGCATTTGTGTCGTTACCCTTAAATCTCCTCACAATCTCTTTGTTCTTCCAACAATCCTTAAGAAAAATCCCTGTAAACCGAACCCCACGTATTCCCTTTTCTCCTCACTCTCCAGAATTTTGCCCACTCTCCAAACAAAATCATTTCAGCCTTACTTTTGTTCACTACCCATTTCCAAAAATTTCATTTCCCTCTGAAAATCTTTGTCGATGGCCAAACCTGTGGCTGGGAACCGAATGTTCTCGATCATGTCCAGTGCTGAACCTCTCGATGGACTGCAAGGATCAAGGGTTAAGGTTGGTTTTTTCTATTTTTGTTGGTTAGAGTTCGTGTTCTGTTTTTTTTTTTTTACTTTGAGTTAAATCCTTTGTATTTGAAGAAATTAAAGTTATGGGATGTCATGCATGTTGGCAGGGAGCTGATTCCTTAGAAGTTGGTTAGTGTTCTTGTTCTGTTTTTTTTTTTTTTTACCTTGAGTTAGTTACATTGTTTATGAAGAAATGAAAGTTATGGGATGTGATGCATGTTGGTTGGTAGGGAGATGAATCCTTTCTTAGGAACGTTTTGGGGAGCATGGAGGCTGTTTATTTGAGTCGGAAGCCCGCTGCAAAATCTGTTTTGGAGTTTGTTTGATCTATCCATGATGATACAAATTTGTTATGATCATATTGCATTTTGAAGTTTTGGGTATTTTTCTTTCATTTCTTTTCTACTTCCAATTTCTGCTTATTTTTTATTCTTTCGTATGTATATATTTTTTAATGGTCACTTGTTGTGCAATGTCTTTCTTTTAAGTCGTTGGCTACTTTGTAAGTAGAAGAACAAAGTGAACTATGTTATCGTTCTACTCTTTTTACCCCATTTCTGTAAAGAAGCAAGAAAACACCTAACAGGCATATCAATCTGCTTAAACATTCAATTGGCCATTTAGCATTTTGGGATTTAACATTGTGCCATTCTTGTCGTTGCCCTTAAATCTCCTCACAAACTCTTTGTTCTTCCAACAATCATTGAGAAAGATCCCTAGAATCGGAGCCCCATGTCTTTCCTTTTCTCCACGCCGGCCAGAATTTTGCCCACTCTCGAAACAAAATCTTTCCAACCTTATTTTTCTTTACAACCCATTTCCAAAAAATTCATTTCGCTTTTTGGAAAATCATCGTCTATGCCAAAACCTGCATCTTGGAACTGATTGTTCCTCGATCAAGTCCAGTGCTGAACCCCCGAATGGACTGCAAGGATCACGGGTGAAGGTTTATTTCTTTCTTATCGTTGGTTAGAGTTTTTTTTTTTGTATTGTACTGCCTTGACTTAATTCCATTATTTTTGAAGAATTTAAAGTTATGGGTTTTGATGATCCTTTCTTAGGAACGTTTTGGCAAGACTTTACACTGCCTATCTGAGTCGGAATCCCACTGCAATATCCATTTTGGAGCTTATTCGATCAGTTCATGTTTGATACAAAATTTTTTATGATCATAATGCATTTGGAAATTTTGGGGTATTGTTCTTCGTTCCAGTTTTTTTTCTACTTCCAATTTCATTTTCAATTTCTGCATATTTTTATTCTTTCTTATGTATATTGTTTTCTAATGCTCATATGTGGTGCAATGTCTTTCTTTTAAGTCATTGGTTTATTTGGTGAATAGAAAAACAAAGGGAACTATGTCATCGTTCTACTGTTTCTACGACATTTCCATAAAGAAGCAAAGCCAGATCAAAACCATTCCTGCCATTCTTTTGGTTGCCCTTAAATCTCCTTACAACCTCTTTGTTCTTCCAACAATCATTAAGAAAAACCCCTGTAAACCGAACCCCATGTCTTCCCTTTTCTCCCCCCCCGGTCGGAATTTTTCCCACTCTCCACACAAAATCCTCTCAACCTTATTTTTCTTGACTACCACCCATTTCCAAAATTTTCATTTCCTTGGAAATTCTTTGTCGATACCGAAACCTGCAGCTGGGAATCGATTGTTGTCGATCATGTCCCCGGTGCTGAACCTCCCAATGGACTGCAAGGATCAACGGTTAAGGTTTATTCTTTTGTTATCGTTGGTTTGAGTTCTTGTTCTGTTTTTTTCTGCTTTGATTTAATTGCATTGGTTTTGAAGAATTTAACGTTATGGGTTGTGATGCATGTTGATAGCAAGCTGAATCCTTTATTAGGAATGTTTTGGTGAGCATGGAGTCAGTTTATCCGAGTCGGAATCCCACTGCAAAAATCTGTTTTGGGGCTTGTTCGATCTGTTCATCATGATACAATTTGTTGAGATCATATCGCTTTTAGAAACTTTTGGGGTATTTTCTTCCTCCCATTTCTTCTACTTCCAACTTCATTTTTATTTTATGGATTGATCATTCAATTGCAGCAAACCCATTTAAATTGCGCATTGTTGCAGGATCCCCTTCTAAAGCGATCTGAAACAGTAAACTAACGCATTGCAACACTTTCTGTCTTTCCTTTTGTTTTGAATTGATGGTTACTGCTTAATTGCGCTGCCTTTAGGTCTTCCATTTAAATCGTTCTGAATGTTTTAGTGATATTTGAAGACTTAATTAAATCACCTAGAAGTACTTATTAAGATTAGGACGTCGGGATTTGTGATTTCAAGGAGAATAGAAATGTGAGAAATGCCCATGTTCGTGATCTAACTGTCTGCATATTTGGTGTTTATGAATATGGCCGTCGATGTGATAGTATTCTCAGACTGTTTTGTAGTGCGCATATGCAGAATTGTGGTCACATTTGATCAGCTTTCTATTTTCTGCGTTTCTGTTATTAGACAGCATTTTTTATGGCAATGAGCCTTCATTGTAGCAAATCTGATTTTCTCTATTACAATGTTTGCAGTTGAGGAAATGGAATGAAGCTATGGGTAGTTTTGGACCCAACAACAGAGAAAATGGAGTAACCATACGTCCGCATTTACACTGTTTTTGGTTCTTCCTTGCTTGGTTCAATGTAGTAATATGTTGGTGGAAACAGCTCATTTCTAATGTTGCTTGCCGATGGTGATGGGGTCAATGGACCTCTGCCAAGAGTGTTCATATCACAAATTGTTGTGGATTAGTTGAGTAAATAACTCAGGTGCGTTTCACCGAATTCTCGATATGCAGAAATCTGAATATATTTTTTCCTTCTGAAATTTGGCTACAAGCTGTATCTTGGTGCTGCAGTAAGTGTATTGTTAGCGATGTAGTAGGCATAAGGTGGGTAATAGGATGCATTTTGTGTTTTATCCATTTAAGTTTTTGGTTTATGCAACAAAACCTTAGCTTGAATTACAACTTCATATCATTTTTCCTACTGCATTCAGTACATAATCAGAAGATACACTGAATGTTCTTGCATTGGGAAGAAGCATGCTGCTTTGGCTGGTTCTCTGGGTTCCTTCACATGGGAAAAGCCTTTGCATTCAGAGTTTGAGCAATTAGCAAGGCTTTTAATCTCCCATGACTCTGAAAACTTATGTTATTTAGGTCACCATATTATCGTGGAGAATGAACCAAATTTCATTTCTGAATTGTGATTTCACCAAGAATTTGAAAACAAAAATGCATATTGTTTGCTTTCTGATTCTTTTTTATTGCGTATTATTTTTTATTGGTCATTTACCTCCCACAGATGACATGAATAGCGCCAAACAACTACAAAGAGAACTGCCACACTCCTATAATTGCTGCTAACCTAACCTAACTAAGAATATACGACAATCTCGAAAATGTGCTAGATTTGCTAGTCTTGTTGGATTCGGCATCATCATTCTTCGACTTGCCAGCGATTTTTGGACCTGTGCTACCAAGTTTACTTCCAATTTCAAGAGTGCCTTGATCCTTTGATTTACTTCCAATTTTTGGAGGCTGGTTTCAGCACAGGTGTGGTTTCCTTTTTATCATCATCACCTGACAATCTTTTCACGTTTTTTCCAGAAATAGATTTAGCTGATCCCTTCTTTCTCTTGACCTCTGATTGTTTTAAAGAACTCCCCCCACTCTTGCTGGTTCCATCACCCTTCCTAACAGACTGCTTCAATGTCTTAGTCTCAAAATCACTTGTAGTGTCATTAGTTTACATTTACACTTACGTTGAAGATATAATATTACATTTACGTCATTAGTTTTTGGATGAATTGGTGATTTAACATGCTCTAGAGTGGATAGTTTAGGAGGCTGTTAGGCCACCATTGTTGCAGGGTCCCCTTCTAAAGCGATCTGAAACAGTAAACTAACGCATTGCAAACTCTTTCTGTCTTTCCTTTTGTTTTGAATTGATGGTTACTGCTTAATTGCGCTGCCTTTAGGTCTTCCATTTAAATCGTTCTGACTTTTTTAGTGATATTTAAAGACTTAATTAAATCACCTAGAAGTACTTATTAAGATTAGGACGTCGGGATTTGTGATTTCAAGGAGATTAGAAATGTGAGAAATGTCCATGTTCGTGATCTAACTGTCGGCATATTTGTGTTTATGAATATGGCCGTCGATGTGATAGTATTCTCAGACTGTTTTGTAGTGCGCATATGCAGAATTGTGGTCACATTTGATCAGCCTTCTATTTTCTGCGTTTCTGTTCTTTAGACAACATTTTTTATGGCAATGAGCCTTCATTGTAGCAAATCTGATTTTCTCTATTACAATGTTTGCAGTTGAGGAAATGGAATGAGCGATGGGTAGTTTTGGACCCAACAACAGGGAAAATGGAGTAACCATACGTCCCATTTACACTGTTTTTGGTCCTTCCTTGCTTGGTTCAATGTAGTAATATGTTGGTGGAAACAGCTCATTTCTAATGCTGCTGCCGATGGTGATGGGGTCAATGGACCTCTGCCAAGAGTGTTCATATCACAAATTGTTGTGGATTAGTTGAGTAAATAAACTCAGGTGCGTTTCACCGAATTCTCGATATGCAGAAATCTGAATATATTTTTTCCTTCTGAAATTTGGCTACAAGTTGTATCTTGGTGCTGCAGTAAGTGTATTGTTAGCGATGTAGTAGGCATAAGGTGGGAATAGGATGCATTTTGTGTTTTATCCATTTAAGTTTTTGGTTTATGCAACAAAACCTTAGCTTGAATTACAACTTCATATCATTTTTCCTACTGCATTCAGTACATAATCAGAAGATACACTGAATGTTCTTGCATTGGGAAGAAGCATGCTGCTTTGGCTGGTTCTCTAGGTTCCTTCACATGGGAAAAGCCTTTGCATTCAGAGTTTGAGCAATTAGCAAGGCTTTTAATCTCCCATGACTCTGAAACTTATGTTATTTAGGTCACCATATTATCGTGGAGAATGAACCAAATTTCATTTCTGAATTGTGATTTCACCAAGAATTTGAAAACAAAAATGCATATTGTTTTCTTTCTGATTCTTTTTTATTGCGTATTATTTTTTATTGGTCATTTACCTCCCACAGATGACATGAATAGCGCCAAAAAAACTACAAAGAGAACTGCCACACTCCTATAATTGCTGCTAACCTACCTAACTAAGAATATACGACAATCTCGAAAATGTGCCAATGAGAGACATCATCAGATCCAGAGATCAAGTTTGCCAAGAAGTACTCATAGTAGAATTTGCAAATATGTGGTGCAAACTGAGCCAAGAATAGACAACTCCAACCTTTTTGGAATAGACGTGGTTATCAACCTTTTGACTCTCTTCTTCTTTTCTTTCCTGACTTGGATTCACTGCCCTGATCATTGGATGAATTTAGTGACTTTCCCTTTGAGTTCTCCATTGTTTTCCCAGAAGTTGATGAATGCTTCACATCTCCACTTTCTTTTTCTTTTGCTTTTGAAGATGTGAACTTAACCTTGGTGGAGAGATTGGTATTATTAGACTTATCGCCTGTTTTGGTAAGACTTGCCTTTTGAAACAGGAGTTTTTGGGGTTTCTTGTTTGGACTTCCCCGTCTTCGATACATCTTGCTTGTTGGACTTTGCAACAGCGGCAGGTGTGGATGTCTCATCGTCCTTAGATTTGCTAGTCTTGTTGGATTCGGCATCATCATTCTTCGACTTGCCAGCGATTTTTGGACCTGTGCTACCAAGTTTACTTCCAATTTCAAGAGTGCCTTGATCCTTTGATTTACTTCCAATTTTTGGAGGCTGGTTTCAGCACAGGTGTGGTTTCCTTTTTATCATCATCACCTGACAAATCTTTTCACGTTTTTTCCAGAAATAGATTTAGCTGATCCCTTCTTTCTCTTGAGCTCTCTATGATTGTTTTAAAGAACTCCCCCACACTCTTGCTGGTTCCATCACCCTTCCTAACAGACTGCTTCAATGTCTTAGTTTCAAAATCACTTGTAGTGTCATTAGTTTACATTTACATTTACGTTGAAGATATAATATTACATTTACGTCATTAGTTTTTGGATGAATTGGTGATTTAACATGCTCTAGAGTGGATAGTTTAGGAGGTCTGTTAGACCACCATTGTTATTTTACTTATAATAGAAGAAAGGAAAGTAAGGCACGTTAGTAATCAACACAGTTACTTATTCAAAAGGATGACAGTTATCTAAAACAGGAAGTTAAATGGATGAGAGGGAGATGGGAAAGGGCAGGCAGTTTTTAGTAAAAGGAAGGGCCTGCCAGAATTGTTCTGGTTTTAATTGTAGTATTTTGAATTGTGTTTATTTCTGTTTTGGATTAGGAGGGTTTCTTTGCTTGTTGTTTGTAATTTCTCTGTAATTTTCTTTCTATTGCAACTTTAAGTCTCAAATATCAATATAATAGAAACAGTACATAAGTGTTCTATCAAGGTTGTATGTTCAGAAGTGAGTAGATAGTTGAGGAAGTCCTATGTTCAAAAGTGAGTAGTTTAGGAGGGTCCTATGTTCAAAAGTTTGCTGGTGTGTATCTTTGTTGGCTCAACATGTTTTTAATTTATGATTGTTGTTGGTGGAGAGAGCGGAAGATGCCGGGGACAGTTTGGAGAAGATCAAGCGGCAGCTGGCCTCTGGGTCTGGTCGGAATTTGTTGCAGGGTCCCCTTCTAAAGCGATCTGAAACAGTAAACTAACGCATTGCAACTCTTTCTGTCTTTCCTGTTGTTTTGAATTGATGGTTACTGCTTAATTGCGCTGCCTTTAGGAATTTGGCAAGCATGGAGGCTGTTTATTTGAGTCGGAAGCCCACTGCAAAATCTGTTTTGGAGTTTGTTCGATCTGTTCATGATGATACAAATTTGTTATGATCATATTGCATTTTGAAGTTTTGGGGTATTTTTCTTCCATTTCTTTTCTGCTTACGTTGTATTCTTTCTTACGTATATTATTTTCTAATGGTCTTGTTGTGCAATGTCTTTCTTTTAAGTCATTGGCTACTTTGTAAAGAGAAAAACAAAGTGAACTATGTCATCGTTCTACTCTTTCTACCCCATTTCCGTAAAGAAGCAAGAAAACAGCTAACAGGCAAATCAATCTACTTAAACATTCAATTGGCCATTTAGTCTTTTGGGATTTAACATTCTGCCATTCTTGTCGTTGCCCTTAAATCTCCTCACAATCTCTTTGTTATTCCAACAATCCTTAAGAAAAATCCCTGTAAACCGAACCCCATATGTTCCCTTTTCTCCACATCGGTCATAATTTTGTCCACTCTCCAAACAAAATCCTTTCAACCTTATTTTTCTTCACTACCCATTTCCAAAATTTTCATTTCCCTTGGAAAATCTTTGTCGATGTCGAAACTTGCGGCTGGGAACCGATAGTTCTCAATCATGTCCAGTGCTGTACCTCCCAATGGACGGCATGGATCAAGGGTTAAGGTGGATTTTTTTGTTATCGTTGGTTAGAATTCTTGTTCTGTTTTAGGACATAAATTCCAACACAAAGAATGTTTAAGTGTTAGCTTTCTCTACTCATAACCTACTCAAATATTAGAAAAAAGGACTTAACGACACAAATTGCATCCAAGTGTCCAGATGCAACACTATAGTGCCAAACAAACCTAACTAGTGTCCAAAATGTGCCTAAGATTTAAAGACAACCAAACGATGCTTAACTGTGAGCTTTTCCAATGCATAAGCTACCAAAAAGTGAGAAAAAAAGGTCTGAACAACCTAAAATCGCAACCAAGTGCCCAAATGCAACTACTATAGTGCCAAATAAACCTAAGTAGTGTCCAAAAGGTGCCTAAGCTTTAAAGAAAACCAAAGAATGCTTAAATGTGAGCTTTCTAGACTCATAACCAACTAAAAAGTTAGAAAAAAGAATTTAACAACCCGGAATGACAACCAAATGCCAAGGTACAACAACTATAGTGCCAAACCAAGGTGCGTAAGCTGTAAAGGAAACAAAAGAATGCTTAAGTGTTAGCTTTCCCGACTCATAACCTAACAAAAGTTAGAAAAAAGGACTTAACAACCCGAAATTGCAACCAAGTGCCAAAGTGCAACAACTATGGTGCCAAAGAAACCTTATTAATGTCCAAAAGGTTCCTAAGGTTTAAAGACAGCAAAAAAAAATGCTTAAGTGTGAGATTTTCCAAATCATAACTTTAAAAAATGTGAGAAAAAGGACTTAACGACCTGAAGTGGAAATCAAGTGTCCAAGTGCAACAGCTATAATGCCAAACCAACCTAGGTAGTGTCCAAAAGGTGCCTACGTTGTAAATGCAATCAAAGAATGCTTCAGTGTGAACTTTCTCTACTTATAACCTACCAAAATGTTAGAAAAAAGGACTTAACGACTCGAATTGCAACCAAGTGCCCAAGTGCAACAAATATAGTGCCAAACTAACCTAACTAGTGTCCAAAAGGTGCATAAGGCTTAAAATCAACCAAACAATGCTTAACTGTGAGCTTTTCCAACTCATAAGCTACGAAAAAATGAGAAAAATGACTGACTTAACAACCCGAAATGGCAACCAAGTGCCCAAATTCAAAAACTATAGTGTCAAACCAACCTAACTACTATCCAAACGGTGTTAAGTTGTAAAGGCAACCATTGAATGCTTAAGTGTGAGCTTTCTTAACTCATAAGCTACCAAAAAATCACAAAAAAGGACTTGATGAACAAAAATTTCAACCAAGTGCGTAAGTTAAACAAATATGCTGTTAAAACAACCTAATTAGTGTCTAAAAGGTGACTAAGGTTTAAAGACAACCAAAGAATGCTTAAGTGTGAGCTTTCCCGACTCATAACCTACCGATAAGTCAGAAAAAATGATTTAACGACTCGAAATGGCAAGCATGTGCCCAAGAGCAACAAATAAAATGTCAAACATACCTAAGTAGTATCCAAAAGTTGCGTAAGCTATAAACGCAACCAAATAATATTTAAGTGTGAGCTTTCTCGACTCATAACAAACAAAAATGTAAAAAAAAAAAGACTTAACGACCCCAATTGGCAACCAAGTGCCTAAGTGAAACAACTATAGTGCGAAACATACCTAAGTAGTGTCCAAAAAGTGCCTAAGCTGTAAATGCAACCCAAGAACTTGTAAGTGTGAGCTTTGTCGACTCATATCCTACCAAAATATCTGAAAAAATAACTTAACGACCCGAAATGGCAACCAAGTGCGCATGTGCAATAATTATAGTGCCAAACAAACCTAAGTAGTTTAAAAAACGTGCCTATTATATAAACACAACCAAAGAATGCTTAAGTGTGAGCTTTCTCAACTCAAAATCTACCAAAATGTCAGAAAAAAGGACTTAACGACCCAAAATGAAAATAAGTGCACAAAAGCAACAACTATAGTGCCAGACCAACCCAAGTAGTGTCCAAAAGGTGCCTAAGGTTTAAAGACAAACCAAGAATGTTTAACTGTGAGCATTCCTGATATGGATCAAGAAATCATGATTGAATCAAATGAAGAAGTTGAGTAGATGCAATGCTTGGAAGTTGAAGAGTTATTTTGGGCAACTCAAAAGTCATAAATTTAAATGTTTAAGAAATAATGTTTATGTGTTTTTAGTTATTATGTTAGTTGAAAGGTTATCAAATTAAATGTTTTGACCTTTCATTTCATATTTTAATTAGTATAAATAGGGTTGTAATTTTTCCACATTTAAAAAAGAAGAATTTGGGATGAAAGAAATCTGAAAATTCTAGAATGTAGAATTTTGTTCTTGTCTGTTGTGATAGAATGCACAAACATTTGAAGCATTCAAGTGAGAATTGATCTACCTTACTTGTGGAGTGTTTTGAAGATTAAGGATTGATGGGAGTTTCTAATTTTGTTCGATCCTTGGTTTCTTAGATCATCTAAGCAATTTGTATGTAGCCTATCTTAGGGGTTGAAATCAAATTGGTTTTGCGGCTAGTGGGGTTGTTGTGTTCTTTGAGTCTTGTTGTTTAACATGATTCTTAGATCCAATGCCTAGGGGTTTCTTATCAATTTCCAACACATAACCTACCAAAAAGTGACCAAAAAGGACTTAAGGACCTTAAATGGAAACCAAGTGTGCAAGTGCATCAACTATAGTGCCAACCAACCTATGTAGTGTCCAAGAGGTGCTTAGGCTGTAAAGACTATCAAACAATGCTTAAGTGTGAGCTTTCTTAACTCATAAACTACCAAAAATTGAAAAACAAAGAAGGAATTAACGACCAAAAATGGTAAATAAGACAAGAACTATAGTGCTAAACCAACCTAAGTGGTGTGCAAAAGGCGTCTATAGTGCAAATCATGTCATTTTAATTGATCAATTCATAAGTTAGTCCTAGAAGTTTTATGGTATAGTGCTTGATTTGGCAATGCATAGGTAAAGAAACCATAGTGACTAAAGTTCACAAATCAAATGTATAGTATTGTGTTTGAAATGACTTTATAAGTGAATAAAAACACTAGGAAAAAGAAATTGAGTCATATAAGGGATCATCTAGCAAACAGGTTTTTGTCAAGTTCCAAATGTAGTAACACTACAACAAAAATTATCTACTACGACAGTTGTTTATATCACAAAATGGAGGGAGGAAAAAAAATTATCACAAAAGGAAAAAAAACGCGCGGGAAAAGGCGAAACTTTTCGGATAATACTTTTCGCGACAGTTATTTGACGTCATAGTATTGTAATTGAAAAAAAAATTAGAGGCCTAGAACCACAAATGAAAGTCACGAATGAACCATCATCATTCTTCTTAAATCGCCACTAATCTTAAAAGTGCAAGCATTGTATATATGTTTAATTTTTAAAATAAAAAGAAAACAGTTCTAAAAAAGAAAATGGTTATCAATTCCTATCTGATGAGTTGTGGTAAAAATTATATCAATAAAATGAACAAGAAAAAAAGAAGTGTAAGGAAGGAAAAGTTGAATACCGTAGAACCCAACGAATTTTGACCTAATCGGCTTAACTCTCCTACATTCTACAGGCTATTGTTGCTTCGGCCGTGAGTGAATATTTTCCTACGCAAGTTCTGATATCGAAGGAACCCAACGCATTCTGACCTAATTGGCTTAACTCTTCTACTTTCAACTAGCTATTGTTGCTTCGGCCAAGAGTGAAGAGTTACCTATACAACTATCGATCCCGAAGGAACCCGACGCATTCTGACCTAACCACTTTAACTCTCCTACTTTCTACAGAAATTGATGCTTTGGCCAAGAGTAAAAAGTTCCCTATGTGAATTCTGATACGTAAAGAACTTGATGCATTCCAACCTAACCAGCTTAACTCTCCTACTTTCTACCGGTTATTGTTGCTTCAGCCAAGAGTGAAGAGTTCTCTACGCAAGCTTTGATTCTGAAGGAACCTGACGTATTCTGACCTAACTAGCTTAACTATCCAACTTTCTACAGGCTATTGTTGCTTCAACCAAGAGTGAAGAGTTCCTTATGCAATTTAGGAACCCGATGCATTCTGACCTAACCGGCTTGACTTTCCTACTTTCTACGGCCTATTGTGGCTTCGGCGAAGTGAAAAGTTCTTTACGCAAGTTCTGAACTCAAAGGAACCCGATGGATTTTGACCTAACCCGCTTAACTCTCCTACTTTCTACCGGCTATAGTTACTACAACCAAAAGTGAAAAGTTCCCTACGCAAGTTTTGATCCCGTAGGAACCCGATGCATTGCGACCTAATCGACTTATCTCTCTAACTTTCTATGGGCTGTTATTGCTTCATCCAAGAGTGAAGAGTACCTAATGCACGTTCATGTCTCGAAGGAACCCGATGCACTCTGACCTAATCGATTTAACTCTCCTACTTTCTATGGGTTATTATGGCTTCGACAAAGATTGAAGAGTTCTCCACACAAGTTCTGATCTCGAAGGAACCCAACACATTCTGAACTAACCAGCTTAACTCTCCTACATGCTACGGGTTATTATGGCTTCGACCAAAGAGTGAAAAGTTCTCTACGCTAGTTTTGATCACGAAGGAACCCGATGCATTTTTGCCTAACCGACTTAACTCTCGTACTTTCTATGGGGCATTGTGGCTTTAGCCGAGAGTGAAGAGTTCCCGATAAAAGTTCTGATTCGGAAGGAACCTGACACACTTTGAGCTTTTCGGCTTAACTCTCCTACATTTTACGGGCTACTGTAGGTTCAGCCGAGAGTGAAGAGTTCACGAACAAGTTCTGATTCTAAAAGAACCCGATTCATTTTAATCAAACCAGCTTAACTCTTTTACTTTCTACGGGTTATTGTGGCTTCGGCCGAGAGTGAAGAGTTCCTCACACAAGTTCTAATCCCAAAGCAACTCGACGCATTCTAACCTAATCGGCTTAACTCTCCTACTTTCTACATGTTATTGTTGCTTCGACCATAAGTGAAGATTTCATTATGAAAGTTTTGATCCGGACGGAACCCTACGCACTCTGAGCTATCCGACTTAATTCTCCTACATTCTACAGGCTATTGTTTCTTGGTCGAGAGTGAAGAGTTCACCAACAAGTTCTGATCACAAAGGAACCAGACGCATTCTGACCTAATATGCTTAACTCTTCTACTTTTTATGGGCTATTGTTGCTTCGACCATGAGTGAAGATTTTCCTACGCAAGTTCTAATATCGAAAGAACCGAATGCATTTTGACCGAACTAGCTTAACTCTTCTACTTCCAACGACCTATTGTTGCCTCGACCAAGAGTTAAGAGTTCTATATGCAAGTTCTTATTCTGAAGGAACCCGATGCATTCTGACCCAACCGTCTTAACTCCCCTACTTTCTACGGGCTATTGTGGCTTCGACCAAGAGTGAAGAGTTCTCTAAGCAAGTTCTGATCCTAAAGGAACCCGACGCATTCTGACCTAACCGATTTAACTCTCCTACTTTCTACGGGCTATTGTGGGTTTAGTCGAGAGTGAAGAGTTGTTGATGAAAGTACTGATCTCGAGGGAACTAGATGCATTTTAACCTATTCGGCTTAACTCTCCTACTTTCTATGGTCTATTGTGGCTTCAACCGAGGGTGAAAAGTTCCCAACACAAGTTCTGATCTGGAAGGAACCCGACGCATTTTAACCTATTTTGCTTAGCTCTCATACTTTCTATGGGCTATTGTGGCTTCAGCTAAGAGGGAAGAGTTCCTGACACAAGTTATGATACCAAAGGAACTCGATGCATTCTAACCTAACCAGCTTAACTCTATTACTTTCTACGAGCTATTATTGCTTTGACCATGAGTGAAGATTTTCCTATGCAAGTTCTGATATCGAAAGAACCAAATGCATTCTGACCCAACTGGCTTAACTTTTCTACTTCCAACGAGCTATTGTTGCTTCGGCCAATAGTAAAGAGTTCCCTACGAAAATTCTGATTTCAAAGGAACTCGATGCATTCTGACCTAACCGTCTTAATTCTCTTACTTTCTACAGGCTATTTTTGCTTCCACCAAGAGTTAAGAGTTCCCTTTACGAAAGTATTGGTCCCGATGGAACCCAATGAATTATGATTTAACCACTTTAACTCTCCTACTTTCTATAGTATTGCTTCGGCCAAGAGGGAAGAGTTCCCTATGGAAATTCTGATATTGAAGGAACCTGACACATTTTGACCTAACCAGCTTAACTCTCCTACTTTCTACAAGTTGTTGTTGCTTCGGCCAAGAAAGCATTCCCTACTTTCTACGGCCAACTCCCGTACTTTCTACGGCTATTGTGGCTTCGGCCGAGAGTGAAGAGTTGTCGAAGAAGTTATGATCCCAAAGAACTCGATGCATTTTAACCTAACCGGCTTAATTCTCCTACTTTCTACGAGCTATTGTGGCTTCAATCGAGAGTGAAGAGTTCCCGACACAATTTCTGATACCAAAGAAAGCCGACACATTCTGACCTAACCAGCTTAACTCTCCTACTTTCTACAGGTTATTGTTGCTTCGACCATGAGTGAAGATTTCCCTGTGCAAGTTCGGATATCTAAAGAACCAAACATGCATTCTGACCTAACTGGCTTAACTCTTCTACTTTCAACCGGCCATTGTTGCTTCGACCAAGAGTGAAGAGTTCCCTACGAAAATTTTGAACCCGAAGGAACTCAACACATTCTAAACTAATTGGCTTAAATCTTCGACTTTCTACGGGCTATTTTTGCTTCCACCAAGAGTTAAGAGTTCCCTACGCAAGTATTGATCCCGAAGGAACCCATCGCATTATGATCTAATCGCTTCAACTCACCTTCTTTCTACATGAAATTGTTGCTTTCACCAAGAGTGAAGAGTTCCCTACGCAAATACTAATACGGAAGGAACCCGACGCATTTTGACCTGACCAACTTATCTTTCCTACTTTCTACAAGTTATTGTGGCTTCGGTCGAGAGTGAAGAGTTTCCTACGAAAGTTTGATCCTGAAAGAACCCAATGCATTATGACTTAATAGGCTTACCTCTCCTACTTTCTACCAGCTATTGTAGCTTCGACCGTGAGTGAAGAGTTCTGATGCAAGTTTTGATCCCAAACGAACCCGACGCATTCTAACCTAACAAGCTTAACTCTCCTACTTTCTACGGGCTATTGTAGCTTCAGGCAAGAGTGAAAAGTTCTCTACTTTCTATGGGCTTTTTATTATAAGTGTAAAGAAATAGGTGTATGAATTGGATCGATGAACATTTTTTTGAATTTTTTTTAAGCTTAAAAGGATATTTATGGAACTTTCAATAATTCATCAATATTTTTTAAACAGAACTTTTCAATAGTTGATGATTATTTTTTAAACAAAACTTTAGCGACTTTCATCTAAAACCAAAGACAATGGTATTTTTGAACCGTTTTCGAAAGTTTAAGGGCATCTTTCAACTTTTAAAAGGAGACTTTTTTGACACAAACCACTAGGGGTATTCTAACACTGACAACACTAACAACCCAGACTACCCATCCCAAATTTCGAGTATTATTACAAAATATGTTTTTTAACTTATGGATATGTTGAATTTTGATATTATGAAATTTTAGTAATTGATATGTGTGGTAAAAAAATTTAAGTGTTTAAGTTAATCAAGAATACACTCCATTTACAAGGAGTACAAGGAGTCCAAGTAGATATTAGTTGTGTTTGAAAAATTATGAAAAAAATGTCCTATTTTAAAAAAAAGTACAATCAAGTGAAATGTTACATAAACTTCACAACATAGTTAATAAGATAACACAATATTACAAGATTTTGTTTACACGTATACATACATATACTAGTGGTTAAAGTAAGATTAGATTTGAATGTATATTTAAACGAAAAGTTATGCCATTCAACTAGAGTAATAAAATAACTAAAGAGCTCAATAAATTACAACAAATGTGATGGTACTTTGACACCAGAAGCTCAACCATTTGAAGGAAAGTTCCAAACAATGGATAAAAGGAAGCATACTAAAACACAAGTAAAACAAGAGGATTATTTTTATTGTCTTCCATTATCTGAGAGTGGAATGCAAACAAAGCAATGCAAAAGCACCATTCAAGACATCTGACTGATTTATACAAAGTGTAAATAAGACACCAATACAATGCTGAACATTCTCCAAAACAAGATGCAACATACACATCATTCATTTGGCTATTCAACGGGAATATGTCACGTTTTTTGCCATAATTATTCTTGTTTCATGTTTGCCCACGATGGCAGGACAAGACTTTCAGGTAAAGCAAATCCTGGTTTTCCAATGTCAAAAGGCCTTGGCCGCTTGCAGGTAATACTTAGTTTTCCATTTTTAACCTTAAGGTTGCACCTTATGTTTAAATTGTCCATCCGAACATCTTTTTTTTTCTTTTTCTTTCTTTCCTTCGGGTAATAAAGAATAGTGACCTTGAAGAATTAAGAGAATTGGGGTCCGGCACCTTTGGCACTTTTTACCATGGAAAATGGAGGGGACTGATGTTGCTATAAAACGAATCAATGATAGGTGTTTTGCTGGGAAGCCTTCTAAACAAGATCGCAAGGTTGTTCATTTTAAGCAACTGGCTTTTCTTTTCTTTTGTTATTCGTGTATTTTTCTTTTTATTCCTTGACTCAAGTCCTTTTTGTTGTTTTATATTGTACCAGTGAGAAGATTTTTAGAATGAAGCAATTAAGTTTGCTGATTTGCACCACCCAAATGTGGTACTTTTTATGGTGTCGTGCTTGATGGGCCTGGGAGATCTGTGGCCACAGTAACAGAATATATGGCCAATGGTTCGCTCAAAAATGCTTTGTTGAAGAATGAAAAGTAACAATTGTTCTCATTTTTCATACGTTTAATTTAATTTGTTAGAAGTTAGTTGCAGTATAATGTATCTTCACCCTTAGATTAAGCATAAATACAATTGATGCAGGAGTCTTGAAAAGTGGAAGCGCCTCTTGATTGCTATGGATGCGGCTTTTAGAATGGAACACCTGCACAGAAAGAATATTGTGCACTTTGATTTTGAAAGTGATAATCTACTGGTCAATCTTCGAGATCCTCATCACTCAATATGCAAGGTTTGTGTATTACTGATAATAGCAGAATCATCATTGTAGTGCATTCCATTTAGTTAAACTCTTGATTTGATTTTTAAACAAAACAGGATGATAACCAATTTTTATAGTTATTGTTGTAATTAACACAATTAATTGTCAAATAAAAAATGTATTTGACTATTAACATTTTTTTGTTTGACTAATTATAGTATGTTTTAAGAAGAAAATAAGCTTGGCTTGTCTTAGATATACGGGATAAAGTAATGTTTTTAACTAACAAATGCCTTAAACCAGCAATGGTCTCAATCTCCTCCCAAGACCTCTCAAAACCCTTACTCTCTAATCAAATGTTCCATTAAAAAAAATATAGTGAGATATTTCACAACCTTGATCGCATAAGACAACAATCTCTATTTCAAACCAAACTAACTCTAAAGGGCTCGACAAAAGTTGAAAATCAAGGTAGCAAACTGCGATCTCTAAAGGATACGATGTGATCTAAAGGAATGCTCCTGTGCTATAAATGCATGGGTGCAGTCCAAACACAAAGGAAGATTGTCCCTATATATAATAACTTTTTATAGGAAGTATTTTTGAAGTGTTAACTCATCTATTTCCAACGGGCTATTCCTACTTCGACCAAGAGTGAAGAGTTCCTTACGAAAATTCTGATTCCGAAGGAACTCGACGCATTTTGACCTAACCGACTTAACTTTTTGAGTTTCTACATGTTATTTTTGCTTCCTCCAAGAGTTAAGAGTTTCCTACGCAAGTATTGATTCTGAAGGAACCCGACGCATTCTTATCTAACTGGTTTAACTCTTCTACTTTCTATTGGAAATTGTTGCTTCAACCAAGAGGGAAGAGTTTCCTACGCAAATTCTGATACCGAAGGAACCCGATGCATTCTGATCTAACCAGCTTTACTCTTCTACTTTCTACATGCTATTGTTGCTTCAGCCAAGAGTGAAGATTTCCCTACGCAACTTTTGATCCTGAACGAACCCGACGCATTCGGAGGTAGGGAGCTGATTCCTAAGAAGTTGGTTAGTGTTCTTGTTCTGATTTTTTTACCTTCAGTTAACTACGTTGTTTCTGAAGAAATTAAAGTTATGGGATGTGATGCATGTTGGTAGGGAGCTGAATCCTTTCTTAGGAACGTTTTGGTGAGCATGGAGGCTGTTTATTTGAGTCGGAAGCCCACTGCAAAATCTGTTTTGGAGTTTGGTCGATCTGTTCATGATGATACAAATTTGTTATGATCATATTGCATTTTGAAGTTTTGGGGTATTTTTCTTCCATTTCTTTTCTACTTCCAATTTCATTTTCAATTTCTGCTTATTTTTTATTCTTTCTTATGTATATTATTTTCTAATGGTCACAAGTTGTGCAATGTCTTTCTTTTAAGTCATTGGCTACTTTGTAAAGAGAAAAACAAAGTTAACTATATCATCATTCTACTCTTTCTACCCCATTTCCATAAAGAAGCAAGAAACCAGCTAACAGGCAGATCGAACTGGCTTAAAGACTCAATTGGCCATTTAGTCTTTCGAGATTTAACATTCTGTCATTGTTGTCGTTGCCCTTAAATCTCCTCACAATCTCTTTGTTCTTCCAACAATCATTAAGAAAAATCTGTGTAAACTGAACCCCATGTCTTCCCTTCTCTTCCCACCGGCGAGAATTTTTCCCACTCTCCACTGCAAAACCCATTTTGGAGCTTATTCGATCAGTTCATGTTGATACAAATTTTTCCGAATCGTAATGCATTTGTAACTTTTGGAGTATTTTTCTTCCTTCAGTTTGTTTTCTACTTTCACTTTCATTTTCAATTTCTGCGTATTTTTTATTCTTTTTTATGTATATTGCTTTCTAATGGTCATTTGTGGTGCAAATTCTTTCCTTTAAATCATTGGTTATTTTGTAAATAGAAAAACAAAGTGAACCATGTCATCGTTCTACTCTTTCTATAACATTTCCATAAGGTTTATTTTGCAGTTATCGTTGGTTAGAGTTGTTCTGTTTTTTTCTGCTCTGATTTCATTGCATTGTTTTGAAGAATTTAAAGTTATGGGTTGTGATGATCCTTTCTTAGAAACGGTTTGGCATTCCTAGAGACTGCTTATGTGAGTTGGAATCGCACTGTAAAATCCATTTTGGAGCTTGTTCGATCTTTTCATGGTGATACAAATTGGTTATGATCATATTGCACTTGGAACTTTGGGGGTATTTTTCTTCCTTCCATTTTTTTTTTCTACTTCCAATTTCATTTTCAATTTCTGCATATTTTTTATACTTTCTATTATATTGTTTTCTAATGGTCATTTGTGGTGCAATGTCTTTGATTTAAGTCAATGGTTATTTTGTACGTAAGAAACAAAGTGAACTATGTCATCGTTCTACTCTTTCTACAACATTTCCATAAAGTAGCAAGAAAACAGCTAAAGATCAAACTGCCTAAAACATTCGATTGACCATTTAGTCTTTTGGGATTTAACATTCTGCCATTCTTGTGGTTACCCTTAAATCTCCTCACAAACCTCTTTGTTCTTCCAGCAATTATTAAGAAAAATCCCTGTAAACCGAACCCCATGTCTTCCCTTTTCTCCCCACCGGCCAAAATTTTTCCTTCCATTATTTGTTATGATCATATTGCTTTTAGAACTTTTGGGGTATTTTTCTTCCTTCCATTTTTTCTACTTTCAACTTCATTTTTATTTTATGGATTCATCATTCAATTTCAGCAAACCCACTGCTTATGGTCAAAAGCAAATTTAAGTTGACAATGGTTAGAAGATATAATATTACATTTACCTCATAAGTTTTTGGATGAATTGGTGATTTAACATGGTCTAGAGTGAATAGTTTAGGAGGTCTGTTAGGCCACCATTGTTATTTACTTATAATAGAAGAAAGAAAAATAAGGCACTTTAGGAACCAACAATAGTTACTTAAAAAAGATGACAGTTATCTAAAACAGGAAGTTAAATGAACGAGAGGGAGATGGGAAAGGGCAGGCAGTTTTTAGTAAAAGGAAGGGCCTGCAATACTCCATGAGAGATAGGGGAAGCAGAAGGCTCATGATCCTTTTCTGGTTTTAATTGTAGTATTTTTAATTTTGTTTATTTGTGTTTTGGAGTAGGAGGGTTTCTTTGTTTGTTGTTTGTAATTTCTATGTAATTTTCTTTTTATTGTAACATTGAGTTTCAAATATCAATATAATAGAAACACCACATCTGTGTTCTATCAAGGTTGTATGTTCAAAAGTGAGTAGATAGTTGAGGAGGTCCTTATGTTCAAAAGTGAAGTGAATTCTAGGTGATACAATATAAAATTTATCTTAACCCATCAGCTTAAGCTTTTGGGTGATTAAATGGTTTAACAATAATATGATTCCAAAGTAGAAATCAAGTGGAGAGGACACAAAGGCTAGTATTTTAGGTAAAGGTGAACAAAGGTTCTTTATTCAATTTCTAATGCTGGGCTGTAGAACATAATTATGGTTGAAGTTGTAATAGTACTCTACTTCATTTGTACAATGTACTCTACTTCATTTGTACAATGCCTTCTACTTCTATTGTACAATGCATACTAATTAAGTTGAGTCAACATTGTTAAATAAAAAAAGCTGCTTGATGTTGGTTGAGTCAACAATCAATTCTTTACTGTAACTAATGTTGAAGTTGTGTTTGTATTCTGTGATGAACTAGATGGATGGGCGTGGGATTGACTCATTAGCAAGATTTTACCTGTATTTTGGATATACTCAAAAAGAAGAATTATCATTCCCAGCCAAAAAGTTGAAAGCATTTTGGTTTTCACCTCCCTCCATTTCTAATGTTGCTGATGATGGTGATGGAGTCAATGGACCTCTGCCAAGAGTGTTCATATCACAAATTCTCGTGGATTAGTTGAGTAAATAAACTCAAGGTGCGTTTCACCAAATTCTCGATATGCAAAAATCTGAATATATTTTTTTCCTGAAATTTGGCTACAACCTGTATCTTGGTGCTGCAGTAAGTGTATTGTTTTTTTTAAACACAAACTACTAGCATTTTTATTATTGAACTGATGAACAAAAATTCAGACAAACTAATCATTTACCTCATTTTTCCCTCCTCTCAAAATACATCATGGAAAGAATAAAACAAACACAAAATCAATAACATGAGGCAAACCACAGTTTGAACCATGCACAATGCTCTCTCTTTCTAGACTTTTAATGCACGGTCATTCTGTTTTCCGGCACTGGTTGTAAAGCAGTTCTCACTTTCACGCCACCTCCAACAACTTTTGTGTTGATGTTATTATTTTCCATCTTCTTATGGTTAAGTTGGAGTTTTTCCTTGAACAACTTCCTCAGCTGCCTTAGGCTAGTATTATCATTCTTCACCACTAACTGAATGAACTTTGCTTTGTTCTGTTCTTTTTCAGCTTCTTCTTCCTCAGCATCTGGGTTGTCCATTAGCAAACTAATGGTTTGTTCTTCAACGGGAGATTTGGCTTCTATTGTTGGCCTAGGGAATTGGTTTGCCAATGATTGAACTGCATTGTTGTTGGAGGATGTGATAGTGATTTCCACCAAAGCTTCCTCACATTGAACAATGGCATTTGGGATTTCTGGTTGTGAGTCGATAGCTTCGACAATTATGTCTTTAGGAAGAGTTTCTTCTTCCATTTTCCATTGGATCTTGACATCAACCAAATCATCAGAAACATTCTCGGGGAACTCCTCCGTGGACTTATTGATAATTGTATCATCTTCTTCAGCTTGAACGGAACTTTTCTCCATTTTTGTTTCCTTCTTGTCTCCTTCAATGTCAGCATCTGATGCTACATTTCCGGTTGTGGGATCTGATCATTTTCATCTTGATCGTCTTTCACTTCCAAAGATTCTTCATCACTGCTCAAGGCATCATCTCCATCAACTTCAGTTTCTTCTTCCACATTTTCGTGGGGAAGAGACAGTTCTTCAGCAGAGTTATTCACGTGTGTTTTCTTCTTCAACATCTTCTTCAATTTTATGTTCCAATTCACAGGTAGACTCATTTTGTTGAGATTCAAATTCCATACCAAATTCTTCTGCAATGCTCGATTTGTGAACTTCAGTAACATCCAAGTCTTCAGTAGGCAGAGAAGATTTGTCAGATTCATTGATTTCCTCAGCAGAAATCTCCACAAAATCATCATCTTTCGAAACTTCATTTACTTTTTCATCTTCAGAGAAGCATTGCACATCCGAGTTAGCATGAGGTGCCTCTGTTTTAGAATCATCAACGCTCTTTGCACTAATTACATTTTCATCAAAAGATTTTAACAGATCATCAAGAACCATTTCTGGTTCCTTCTCTGAGAGTGCAGTAAGTGTATTGTTAGCAATGTAGTAGGCATAAGGTAGGAACATGATGCATTTTGTGTTTTATCCATCTAAGTTTTTGGTTTATGCAACAAAACCTTAGCTTGAATTACAACTTCATATCATTTTTCCTACTGCATTCAGGACATAATCAGAAGATACACTGAATGTTCTTGCATTGGGAAGAAGCATGCTGCTTTGGCTGGTTCTTTGGGTTCCTTCACATGGGAAAAGCCTTCACATTCAGAGTTTGAGCAATTAGCAAGGCTATTATTCTCCCATGACTCTGAAACTTATGTTATTTAGTTCACCATATTATCGTCGATAATGAACCAAATTTCATTTCTGAATTGCGATTTGACCAAGAATTTGAAAACAAAAATGCATATTGTTTTCTTTTTTATTCTTTTCTATTGCGTATCATTTTCTATTGGTCATTTGTTGTGCAATGTCTTCTTCTTAAGTCATTGGTTACTTTGTAAAGAGAAAAACAAAGTGATTTATTTCATCGTTCTACTCTTTCTACAACATTTCCGTACAAAAACAAGAACACTGCTAACAGGTAGATCAAACTTCGCTAAAATTCGTTTCCCTTCTTGGAAGATATTCGTCCATGCCTAAACTGCAGCTGGAAACTGATTGTTCTCGATCATGTCCAGTGCTGAACCCCCAAATGGATTGGAAGGATCAAGGGTGAAGGTTTATTTTCTTCTTATCGTTGGTTAGAGTTTTTCTTTCGTTTTCTTCTGCTTTGAGTCAATTCCATTGTTTTTTAAGAATTTAAAGTTATGGGTGTGATGATCCTTTGTTAGGAACGTTTTGGCAAGACTGGAGACTGCTTATCTGAGTCGGAATCCCACTGCAAAATCATTTTGGAGCTTATTCGATCAGTTCATGTTGATACAAATTTCTCTTGATCGTAATGCATTTGGAACTTTTGGAGTATTTTTCTTCCTTCCATTTATTTTCAACTTTCAATTTCATTTTCAATTTCTGCGTATTTTTTATTCTTTCTTATGTATATTGTTTTCTAATGGTCATTTGTGGTGCAAATTCTTTCCTTTTAAGTCAATGGTTATTTTGTAAATAGAAAAACAAAGTGAACCATGTCATCGTTCTACTCTTTCTACAACATTTCCATAAAGAAGCAAGAAAACAATAGTCTTTTGTGATTTAACATTTTGCCATTCGTGGCGATACCCTTAAATCTCCTCACAATCTCTTTGTTCTTCCAACAATCATTAAGAAAAATCCCTCGAATCTGAACCCCATGTCTTTTCTTTTCTCCTCACCAGCTAGAATTTTGCCCACTCTCCAAACAAAATCTTTTCAACCTTATTTTTCTTTACTACCCATTTCCAAAAATTTGATTTCCCTCGAAATTCTTTGTCGATGTTGAAACCTGCAGCTGGGAATCGATTGTTCTCGATCTTGTCGAGTGCCGGTTCTAATGGATTGCAAGGATCAAGGGTTAAGGTTTATTTTTTAGTTGTTGTTGTTTAGAGTTGTTGTTCTGTTTTTTTCTGCTCTAATTTCATTGCATTGTTTTTGAAGAATTTAAAAGATATGGGTTGTGATAATCGTTGATAGGGAGCTGAATCCTTTGTTAGGAATGTTTTGGTGAGCATGGAGGCAGTTTATCTGAGTGGGAATCCCACTGCCCATCTTTTTTGGGGCTTGTTCGTTCGGTTCATAATGATACAAAGAACTTTTTGGGTATTTTTCTTCCTTCCATTTTTTTTCTACTTCCAATTTCATTTTCAATTTCTTGATTGAGCATTCAATTTCAGGAAATGCACTGTATACTGTCAAAAGCAAATTTCAGTTGGCAAGTGGTTTGGAATATCAGAAAAAAGTAATTGTATAGTTTATAAGGTAATTTTGAGGTGATTTAAGAAAAATTGGTTGTTCGGCAATCAATTTTTCTACATTACCTTGACTCTACCTTAATAGAGGACATGTGTGTCTTCTAGTTTCACATTAGTTGGGTCTTTCTTTTCTATTGCATATTATTTTATGTTGGTGATTCGTTGTGGAATGTGTTTGTTTTAAGTCATTGGTTACTTTGTAAAGAGAAATACAAAGTGAATTATTTCATCGTGTACTCTTTCTACAACATTTTCGTAAATAAGCAAGAAAACTGCAAACAGGGAGGTGAAACTTTCTTTAAAATTCAATTGGCCATTTCTTCATTTTTGATTTAATATTTGTGTCATGACCCTTAAATCTCCTCACAATCTCTTTGTTCTTCCAACAATCATTAAAAAAAATCCCTCGAATCTGAACCCCATGTCTTTTCTTTTCTCCTCACCAGCTAGAATTTTGCCCACTCTCCAAACAAACCCTTTGCTTTTGCTTTCTTCGATAGAAATCATCACCTAATCTGTGTGTGTGCGGACGCGTATGTGCTTGTGCGCGTGGGTGTGTTGGTGTGTGTGCGCTCATACGTGCGTGTGTGCGCGTTTGCCCGTGTCCGTGTGTGCTTGTGTGTGAACAAGTTGATATATTTTAATGTTGAGTTTCTCTCAATTTTAAAATAATAATTTTATTATCTTGTATTCATTCAAGTCATTAATGTTATTTTGAGATAAACGATAGCGAACAAGTTGATATTTTTTAATTTTGAAATTCAATTTAGGTTATTTTAATACAAAATCTATCTGAGATTTTGAAATTTTGAAAAATAATAATTCTGTTATTTTGAAATTCAATTTTGTTGTTTTGAAATTTAAATTCCATTAGGTTATTTTGAAAATTGTAAGATTGAGTAAATTTATGAAAATCTTGAATCAATTACTTGAGTCTCGAGATATTAAGAAAAAATTTATGATATAGGTTTATGTATCTTTTTCAGATAAAAAAATAATTAAAAGTTGATAAATGCATAACATAAACTAATTACAAAGTAGAAACAAAATAATTACAGTTGGAGAATATGGATATTTTGGTATTTTAGAAAATACCATGCACGTGATAGAATGCTATTTGCTAAAATTCAAAAGAAAAAGTAGTTTTGTCATTTTTAAAATGACCCATAAAAACGTTGCTATATCTCTTATGACAAAGAGTGTGGATCTACGGGTCCATATTCGACTTGTTTTTTGTTGTTAAAATTGGATAAAACTCCATTATATTAAAATAATTACACTAATGACACTTTTCAACCAATATTGATAAAAATTGTTATTTAATTAATGTTATTAAGTCAAATGAATATGGTTTAAAAGTTTTTCTATACACAATTAATTTAATTATTTTTTAATTTTAATTCATTTACACATCTTTATACATACGTGTGTGTGTGTGTGCGCGCGTGTGTTCGTCTGTGTGTGCGTGTGCGCGTGCGTGTGTAGGTAAGTGTGGATGGGTGTGCGTGCATATGTATGTGTGTGTGTGTGTGCAAAAGTGCGTGCGTGCGCACGTGTGCGAGTGTGCTTGCGTGCGTGTGTGCGTGTGCGAACATGTTGATATTTTTTAGTGATGAGATTCTTCCAATTTTAAAATAATAATTTCGTTATCTTGATGTTTAAGCCATTAATGTTATTTTGAGATAAAAATAGCGAACAAGTTGATATTTTTTAATTTTGAATTCAATTAAGGTTATTTTGATACAAAATCTATGTTGAGATTCTCAAATTCTGAAAAATAATAATTTTGTTATTTTGAAATTCAAATTCAATTGGGTTATTTTGAAATTAGTAAGATTGAATAAAGTTATTAAAATATTGAATCAATTAGTTGAGTCCCAAGATATTAAAAAAAAAGTTGCAATATGGATTGATGTATATTTTTCAAGTAAAAATTAATTAAAAGCTGATAAATGACATAAATTAATTACAACGTAGAAACTAAATAATTACAGTTGGAGAAGGTGGATATTTTGTAAAATACCATGCACGTGCAAAAAATGTTATTTGCTAAAATTCAAAAGAAAAAATAGTTTTTCCATTTTTTAAAATAACCCATAGAAAAGTTGTTATATCTCTTAGGACAAAGAGTGTGGATCTACAGGTCCATATTCGACTTATTTTTTGTTGGTAAAATTGCATAAAACCGCATTATATTGAAATAATGACACTCTTAAACCAATATTGATAGAAATTATAATTTATTTAATGTTTTTAAGTCAAATGAACATGATTTTTACTCCGAAACATAATTATTGTAATTGTTTTTTAATCTTAATTCATTTACACATCTTTGTGCATATGTGTGCGTGCGCGTGTGCGTGTGGGTGAGTGTGCGTGTAGGTAGCGTGTGCATGTGTATGCGCGTGTGTTTGTGCGTGTGTCCGTGTGTGCGCATGTGCACGTGTGTGTGTGTGTCTGTGTGTGCTCGTGTGCGCGTGTGCTTGTATACGAACAAGTTGATATTTCTTAATGTTGAGTTTCTTTCAATTTTAAAATAATAATTTAATTATTTTGATATTCAAGTCATTAATATTATTTTGAGATAAAGATAGTGAACAAGTTGATATATTTTAATTTTGAAATTCAATCACATAATTGAGATTATGAAATTCTGAAAAAATAATAATTTTGTTATTTTGAAATTCAATTTGGCTATTTTGAAATTCAAATTCAATTATGTTATTTTAAAATTCAAATTCAACATGCGTGCGTTCGTGCGTTTGTCCATGTGTGTGTGTGCGGGTGTGTGTGAGTGTGCGTGCGTGCGTGCGCGTGTGTGCGTTCCTACATGTGGGTGTGTGTTCGTGTGTGCGAACAAGTTGATATTTTTTAATGTTGTGATTCTCTCAATTTTAAAATAATAATTTAGTTTTCTTGATATTCAAGCCATTAATATTATTTTGAGATAAAGATATCGAACAAGTTGATATTTTTTAATTTTGAAATTCAATTAAGGTTATTTTGATACAAAATCTATCGTTGAGATTCTCAAATACTATTAAATTATAATTTTGTTATTTTGAAATTCAAATTCAATTTGGTTATTTTGAAGTTAGTAAGATTGAATAAAATTATTAAAATGTTGATTCTCAAATTATATAAATTTGGTTACACTAGAAGAAATTTGCCATTCAATATCGGTTTAAAATCGACATTAATGATCTTTGGTGTCAGTTCGGAACGACATTAATGATCTTTGGTGTCAGTTCGTAACTAACATCTATGCTAGCGTTATTAAAGGCCTTTAATGTCGTTTTTGCTTTGATGTCGGTTTAAAAACGATATCAAATGCATCAGTAATGTCGGTATGGTCATTGATGTTGGTTTAAAACCGACATTTTTTATGGTGCTATTGTTGACCTTCAGTGTCGGTTTGCCTTTGATATTGTTTTTAAACCGACATTAAAGTCTTGTTTTTGGATCTATTTTTACAAAAGAAATATATAATTATTGCATTATTGTTCATTTTTTATAAACTGACATTAGATACGTGTAAATAAATATTTTATTCTCACACCAACAAATCAATAAAATTAATATTATTTTAGGAACTACAATATTTTTCTTTTACATTTGTATATAGAAAATGAAATCTTAATATTGCGTTTGTATATACATTCTATAATAATACATGAAACTAGATCCTAATACAAGACTTAAATAAGAAATCTTAAACGCTTTCACAATCTTCAACTTCAAACAATTGCTTCCATCTACTTAGCTTAGCGCTGCGCTATCTAAGACCAAAATATACTTTACAACCTGGGGAAGATTAAATCTAGAATTTGCAAAAATTAGTACATATTATTTAAAATCAAACTAAACAGACTGCAATCTAAATGTGGAAAATTAAAAATTACCACAAAGTTTCAGTAGAGTAAATAATGTAGCAGCAACAAAGAAGACAATTGAAATGGCAACCCAAAAGTGCTGCAAAAATAAAGAAGAAAATAAGCTTTGATCAAACAACTCATTAAGAAGAAGAAAATAACCTAATTTGGTTCTTCAAAGATCTATAAGAAAAAGAGGAATACAACTAAAGAATAATATATACCATCCTCGACTCTTACTTCAAAGCAAATTTTGAATGTTCAATTTAGCAATGCTAGTCTATAGGCTTCTTACTCTTAATTGTATAAATTTACCCATCAATAGCAACATTGTTTTTATAGAGAAAGTTAAACAATGGAGATGATAAATAATCTTACAAACTCCTATTGGATCGTTTTTCTTTTCAAATGAAAATAGTTAATTTATTTCATTTATGGAAGGTGAAAATCTCAAATATATAGTAAAAGAACATGGAATATAAGGAAGCCCATAAAAAGAAGAGACTCCACTAGCTAGGTATTGATCAAAGATAAATATATGGATAAATAGATGCAACCTACAAATATATCAAAACAGACTAATACTCAAACTAAACTAAAGAAAACAAAAACATTTACTACTAAAAGATAAAATAAAACACAATTCAAAACAATTAATTACCAAGATTGATCTCAATCGAAAACCAAAACGCATCACATTATGAAGATATTGTGCTTCACATAACACTCCAAATAGCTATACCAAAATTACTTACTCTACATTTTCCATTTTGGCAAATCCACCTACAAGAATGCTAGTTACCAAGCTCATTTCTATCCCTTCTCTTCTTTCATTTTTCTAACAAAAGATAGTATGAATAAGGCTGCACATTTGAAAAAATAAAGACAATTAATAATCAATAATGCTACCTAGCAGTCACAAGTTAACAATCAAATGAAGAAACCCAAGGATTTTTGCGGCGGAAGCACGATGAAGATTGGTTGCCGTTCGCGATCTAGGGTCACAAATTGAGAAGAGAACAAAATTAAAAAACCAACTTGGAGAGAAAGAAAAAAAATTGATAGGGAAAGAGTAGAGTAAGAAAGAGAAAAGTAAGAAAGAGAGGAAAAATTTAGTTTTTAAGACCTAACAATTTTTTAAAAAGAAATTTAAAATGGGGGGTCATTAATGTCAGTTTTTACAAAATACAAAAAATTAAAAAAAAATAAAACTGGCTGATCATTAATGTCGATTTAAAAAACGACATTAAACCCTTATCATTAATGTCGGTTTGATCCACCTTTTCAAAAACGACAATAAAGATAATTTTTCATTTTTTTCACCTGACACTACAAACCCAGATTTGTTGTAGTGTTATTATGGGTTGATGTATCTTTTTCAGATAAAAAATGCTATTTGCTAAAATTCAAAAGAAAAAGTTGTTTTGTCATTTTTTAAAATGACCCATAAAAACGTTATTATATCTCTTATGACAAAGAGTGTGGATTTACTAGTCCATATTTGACTTGTTTTTTGTTGGTAAAATTGGATAAGACCGCATTATATTGATATAATTACACTAATGACACTCTTAAATCAATATTAATATAAATTATAATTTAATTAATGTTATTAAGTTAAATGAATATAGTTTAAAAGTCATTCTAAACACAATTAATGTAATTGTTTTTTAAATTTAATTCATTTTCACATCTTTGTGCATATGTACGTGTGTGCGTGTGTGTGTGCACGTGTGCGAGTGCGCGTTTGCCCGTGCGGATTGATGTGCGTGTGCGTATGTGTGTGTGCGTGTGTGCATGTGTGCATGTGTGTGTAGATGTGTGTATGCATGTGTGAATGTGTGCGTGCGTTCATGCGTGTGTGCATGCACATGTGCTTGTGTGTGTGGGTGTGTGCATATGCTTGTGTGTGCGCTGTCAGAGTGTGCGTGTGCCCATGTGGGTGTGTGTGTGTGCGTGTCTGTGACTGCACATGTGCCCGTGTGGGTGGATGTGCGCCGCCCGTGCCTGCGCGCGTGCGTGCATGGTGTGTGTGGATGTGTGGCAAATGTGCATGTGTCCGTGTGGCGTGGGTGCGCGTGCGTGCATGTGTGTGTGGATGTGTGCAAATGTGCATGTGTCCGTGTGGGTGGGTGTGCGTGTGTGTGTGTGTGCACGTGCGTTCATGCGTGTGTTCGTGTGCGTGCATGCGCATGTGCCCGTGTAGGTGGGTGTGGGTGTGTGTGAGTGCGCATGTGCCCGTATGGGTGGACATGCGTTCATGCGTGTGTTCGTGTGTGTGCATGCGCATGTGAAGTGAAGGTAATTAACTTTGTTGTCACTTTTAAAATTTTAATGTTTATAGGATAAATTGTTCTTAATGATGCTTTTAATACTTGTAAAGTAAACACCGTGCAAATTGGCTATAGGAACGATTAATAATATTGTTGCAATAGCAACCGTACTTGATGATAGCAATGGTGGTCCCAATGTTAAAATCTTGGTGGACTTGCTCACAGGAGGAGATTGTAGTTTACCTATTCCAGTGAAGGGCAAGATAGAGACTTTAAATCAAGCATTAGGTAATATTGTTGAATGACCTCGTTGACTTGTTTATATGCTATTGAAGCTTTGATATTTATTTGTGATTGTATTTTAGGTTTTGATATTATTTTGTTTGTGCTTGGAGCATTCAACCCCAAAGGATGTTCTGTATTCTTCAAATTACATAAATGTTAATGGAACCATTAAGCTCTTATATGGACATGTCGTGAACAATATGAAGGATGTAGATATGGTTCGCATCCTAATGAACGAGCTAATATTCGGTAAAAACAAATTCATTTATTTAGCTCGTTAGGACTTGCTCCATTATTGCAGCATGGTAGAAATAGGCTATATGTGCATCCTAGCATACATTACGTAAGTAAACATCTTTTACTCATCTTTATGTCCAATACTATAGCTATAGTTATTTTGTTCCTTTTTAAACTAAGGTTGCTTTTACTTAGCTATCTTTGGGATGAATGTGATTGTGGAAGCAAGTTTTTTGTTATGACCAAGCAAAAATAACATCACATATCAAGGATCGTGATCTCCGATCCAGAAATTTTGCCAACCAGTTAGAAGCGGCTACCTTGGAACAAATAGTTCTAATTTCGTATAATACTGGGTAAATAAATAAGATTAACACATTATTATGTTTTTCATTGAGGTTAAATGTATACTCACATTGAAGATGTTTATTGTAGTTTTCATTGGATGTTGCATGTCATCAATCTTCGAGAGAACTGTGTTTATGTTTTGGACTCTCTTCAAAGTAAAGTTAACGAAGATATCCATGGAGTCATAAATGTGACTTATGATTTACTTCTTATTTGACTTCATTGTCTTCTAATTCTAATGTTTCCAAATGTATAGAGGATTAAAAACATGGCAAGCTAAGCATGATTTACAACATTATCGGTCAAATCCGAAATGGAAACCTATAAAGGTAATTTGCATTGACACATAATTATTTTCAATGAAACATAAGAATAATTTGTATGTAATTTATATACATGCAGTGTCCTCGTCAATTGGATTCGGTTGGGTGTGGGTATTATGTCCAAAAGTATATACATGAAATCGTGCATATTTCTAGTACTCCCATCACTAGCCTTGTAAGTTTCTACTTTCACTTTTTATATGTTACAAATTACATAAATTATCTAAACTTATTCTTTTCATACCTTTCTTTTTACGTAGTTTAATACAAAAAAGTGCATATACGCAAGAGGAGATTGACGAGATTCGAACAAAATATGCAAGCTTTGTTAGCCGATTTGTGTAAGCTTTTACACTTTTTTTGTAGTATATAAGTTACTAGTACTAATACTAATTGTTTTAATATATAAGCTACGAGATTCTAGTACTACTTGTTGTACATACTTTAATTTTGAGGTTTTCTGCTTGTAGTAGTTTATGAATAAGTGTTGTATTGTAGTGTTTTAGGTGTTGACTTTAGAGTGTATTTGTTGTAGTACTATGTGGAAAGTGTGTATTAGTGGAGGAATTTGTTGTACACATACTTTAATACTTTACATATTATTTACTTGATTGATATGTGTATTTTTGTAGTATTATGAAAGTGTGGAAAAGTGTATTTTTGTAGTTTTCCATGGAAGTGTGGAAGTGTATGTGCTGGTTTTGTGGCCTCTTACCATGTTGAATTCTATAGCTAGAAATAGTATTAGTTTGCCATTGGATGTGTGGAAGTGTATGCTGGTTTTGTAGGGGTTGATCTTCCTTGTAGGTGAAATGGAAATATTGGTTTGCCATGGAAGTGTGGAAATGTATGTGTTGGTTTTGTAGGTTTCTTACATGTTGAATTCTATAGCTAGAAATAGTATTAGTTTGCCATTGGATGTGTGGAAATGTATGCTTGTTTTGTAGGTGTTGATCTTCTTCCTTGTAGGTGAAATGGAAATATTGGTTTGCTATGGAAGTGTGGAAAAATGTATATATGTTGGGTTTTTAGGTGTTGAATTCTGTAGCTAGAAATATTATTAGTTTGCATCGAAGTGTGGAAGTGTATGTGCTGGTTTTGTAGGTTTGAATTCTATATAGCTAGAAATAGTATTAGTTTGCCATTGGATGTGTGGAAGTGTATGCTTGCTTTGTAGGTGTTGATCTTCTGCCTTGCAGGTGAAATATGGAAGTAATATATAAGGTTTGCCATGGAGTGGTAGACAGCTAACAATCATGCAACAATTATTTTTTATACTTTTTTAATATTCGATGACGAACATTTCATGTCGTAATTCGTAACAAATAATGTCGATTTCGACACCATGAAAAATAATTAAAATAAATAAATTAAAAAAACAAACAAGGCTTTGATGTCGGTTTAAAAACGACATTAAAGGAAAACCGACAGTAAAGGTCAACAATTACGCCATAAAAAATGTTGATTTAAAATCGACATCAATGGCCATTAATGATGCATTTGATGTCATTTTTAAACTGACATCAAAGCAAAAATGACATTAAAGGCCTTTAAAAACGCTAACATAGATGTCAACCGAACTGACACCAAATGCCATTAATGTCGGTTCTAAACTGACAATAAAGAGCAAATTTCTTCTAGTGCTTGCTCCATATTATAAGTAGATTTTCATTTAGCTAACTGCTAAAGTGAACTTATGGACTTCCACTTAGGGTTCAGTCGTTATATTCTCGATAGTCGAGCCCCATATTATTCTCGATAGCCGAGCCCCATATTGTTTGCAATGGAATGAGTCCTCACATTATAACCCTTGAGCAGACGAACATGAGAGCTTTTCCCTTCTCGTAACACGAAGAAGTGAAAGACTAGCTCTATTACTTGTCACCAGGGAGCATTATTTCATGGGAGTAGATGTAGAGACAATATTTGGAAAAGTTCTTTTCAACCTTTTATGCTACTAGTGTGAGGAAGAAAGTCTATGGCATCACACAAGGAAAGGATGAATCACTTTACGATTATTGGGGAAATACTTGGCTCAGTGCCAAGTTTTTCATCATTAGGTACAGAACCATATGTTGATTCAATATTTATATGGGTGATTGTTGCAATGAGATAAAATGATTATTGATGTGGAGGCATGAGGTGCTCTTAAGGATAATACGACAACTAAAGTAAATAAATTGATTTCACTTTGAAATGTAAATTTATTAGGTCCCTTCCTAGTATGTAAAGGGTATTAAGGTTATTACATATTGACTGTAATTTGAAATGTTCATATTTACTTTGAAAATTAGTATAATGTATGGTGATATATTATAATATAAAATTTATCTTTTAATTGAACTTTATTATATAAATTTAATTTTGTATATGATTTAAAATTAATTTATGAAATAATAAATATTTGAATGAGTTCAAATATTAATTTAATATGAATTAAATTTGTAATAAAACTATAGATTAAAATTTAATACGTATATGATACAAATTCAAACAATAGGTTATGAGAGAAATTCATATATGAGTATGATTCAAATCTATATTAAATCAAATATAAAATATTTAATTTAGAAATTAAATAATTGAAGAATTAATTAATAATTTAGTTTAATTCTATTTAATTAAATTCAAACTATTGGTTATGTGAGAAATATTCATTTAAATGTGATTTAAATAATTATTATATATTAACTAATTATTTTAGTGTTAATCAAATTTAAGTGGAATTTTCAAATATACTAATTAAATTGAAACTAATTAGCATAATAATTAAATTCTCTATAGCACATTTGAGTCTTTTTGTAAATAGTTTCAATTTTTTGCTATATTTTGTAAATAGTTTTAACTTTTTTGCTATTTGTGATCATTAATTTAAATTAAGATAATAACTTCCATATGTGGGTGTTATTTAGAGAATGTGGGATGCTCCCGTATTCCTATATCCAAGTGGCGGTGATTTCCAATTAAATATTTATTAGATTAATTTAAGAGTAATTTACATAAATGTAGAAAAATCCAAAATATTTATGGTTCGTATAACAAAATAAGAAAAGTCCATGATGCGAGATTATTTTTTCACAAATTCCATAGACGTCCTTGCGATTTATATCTTCTTTGTGATTTATTAATAACGGGTCATCTCGATGCAATTAAGGTCGAGATCGAATAACTAAAGGCAAAAAAATTTCATTTCGGAGCATCTCAATGTAATGTATGCCCAAGATTAAATAGAATAAAGACAGAATTCTTTCATCCCGAGCCATTTCAATGCAATTAAGGCTTGAGATCGAATAACTAAAGGCAAAAGTCTTTCATAATGTAGCATCTTAGGACAATGTATGCTCGAGACTGAATAAAATAAATGTAAATTTGTTTCATCCCAGGCCATCTCTCGGTGCAATTAAGGTTCAAGATCGAATAACTAAAGATAGAAGTCGATCGCTCCGGTTATTGAGGTGTTGTTTCTCTTCAACAATCAGGACTTAGTGTTAGTAAATGGTGAATGAAAATTATACTCAATCTAGGCGATATATCACTAAGCATGTTAACTGCATGTGAATTGCTCACTAGACCTTCATATCGTGTGGCAACTAAGTCCTCTTGAGTACAAGTTTTCTTACTACTTGTCCAAGTGCAAGTGAAATGGTAGGTTTACTTGGGTGATCCCGGGTCGAACATAAGGAATTGATTCAAGATATTAATTTTAGGTATTACTTATTATCTAGGCAGTATAAAAGAATTAAAGAATAACGAATGGTATAAAAGAAATACAAGAACAAACTACCACTAGATATCTACGCTTAGAGATTCTATAAGAGGGAATATGGATGACAAAATAGAAATGGGAACTAACTTGTATGCAAGAAAGAGCAAAGGAATGTCTTTGCGTTATAATGCGATTAAGTAACACGACAACTTTAATAGGATATATCTCGCTCCATCAAAACTAATAATGAGATCTATACCAATTCAAAGCTGCTCCATCAAAACTAATAATGGACACAGTCATTTTCTCTGACTCACTCAGTTTGTGTATCTGAAAGTATCTCTCAGCCCTAAACAACCAAGAATCAGGATCATTTCCCACAAAAACTGGCATTTCAATTTTTTTAAATTTGCTTCGGTCGCCCACAGAATCTTCACCCTCCAACTTGGTATGTTTTTCCTCATATTTTCCTCCCATCATCGTCCAATCACTGACATCAACCATGCTGTCAACTCACTTGATGATCCTTCTAGTACTTCTTCCATCGTTGTCTTCCCTTTGATCATTCCTTCAATATATTTCAACAGTGTTTCTGGTTGCTGTGCTTGCTTCTCAGCCTGTACTCCTAACCTCTCAATACTCTTCGCCAAAGATGACACGTTTTCCTTGATTGTTGGCAGATCATGTAATTCTGCTCGAATGCCGGATATTTCTTGATCTACCATTTCCAACTTTTCCTCAATTCGCTTTTGAGCCATGATATAGAACTTCACATATTCGATTTCTCCGATACCAAAATGATAGAACACCAAATAGTGTGTTCTACTAATTTATTAATCAGCCAAACATGTTCTAACACAGTCTTGAAAACAAAGTACTCGACAATTTGGAAGACAGAAAGCCCTAGAAGAGTGAATATCACGCTTTGGAGAATGCGAAATGGACTATGAACTGTGCAGAAGTTTTGCAAATGAAACCTCCCTTTCTCAGTTTATCTCCTCATGTTTGTCCCTTGTGTTTGCATGCTTTAGAAGATTTACATCATATTTTCTTCTCCTGCCTACATGCAAAGAAGTGTTGGTTTTGGCTTACTTGGCTATCTTCATTTGAATTGGATTTTCGACTATAGATTTAGGAGAACGCGGTCCAGCTTATTTCATGTCCCATTCTCAAGAAGAAACCAAGATTGATTTGGTTAAATGCAGTAAAGGCCATTTTACCAGAAATTTGGTTTGAACATAATCAACTAACATTTCAAAATAAAGCTTTCTCTTGGACAACTCGAGTCGAAATGGCTAGAATCAATGCTTCTACTTGATGCTCTCTTTCAAAAGACATCAAAGATTTCTCCATACAAGATATAAGTCATAACTGGCCGACTTTCATTTTTAATTCTTAGTCCACTACTGTACTCTTATTTTATTTCTTTTGGATTTCTAGCGGTCTTAAATCTATGTTGTATAGTTATTGGGCAGTTTGTATGATCTATTCTAAACCTTGTCGTTGGTTTAGTCTTTTGGTTTAAGTCTCGATATGGTGAGAACGCTAAGTGGGTGTCAACCTAGATGAGATGTCCGAGTGCACTAGCTGATCCTAGGGCTTCTTTGTATTATCTTTTGTCTTGTCTACTCATTTTCAGCTTAATGAAGAGGCTCCTTTCCTATTTCAAAAAAAAAAAAAAAAAAAAGGTAAATGTGTGATTCTTATAAAGTAAATTATCCTACAGATTAAAAGTTTGAACTTAGACTATTCCAAGTGCTTCACCAAATCTTAAATATTTGAACCAAGTGCACCAACTTTGCACAACACAACAATGTAAAACACATTAACTACTTTCTCTTTTATGCACATTATATATCAAATAAAAATATTAGAAGGGAAAAAATGGAGAGAAAAAAAACATACTAACAACGATAAAATATAATAAGCTTCAATCGAAGAGAGAAGGTTTGAAGAACATAATTCAAAGGTTCCCAAAATCATATCATAATTAGAAAGCCAATACCAACCACCAATTCAAAGAGAACACCTAATCTACCATACAAAAGTCTAAATATAATATTTTTTTTTAATCTTGTGTTTTAGTGTATGATGCAAGTGAAGCAAAACAATATTACAATATAAGATCTTTGCGTTCAAAGTTGACCAAGAATCCAAGACTTTCAATCGGCAAAGGTAATATTCTGAACATGGTAGTTGGATGTGTTCCCTTTAGCATACTATCTTAAATAATCACTTTTTGTTATTTGAGAAAAACTCCATTTTCTCTTATTACGGAAAAAGAATTTGATAATAGGTAAGTATAATTTAATAGAAATTCTAACTAAAGAGAACTAATTATAAAAGAAAATAACGTCTAAAAAGAATAATTAAAAAAATAACTAAGGCAACTATACAATACAAATCTACACTTGGTAATCACAACTTTCGATCTTCCTTGTATGGAGTAACATTTTAAAGAGGCCGAACTAAGATAAAGATCTAAGCGAAAACTTCATCGATGGCATAAGAAAGATGGATGGAAACCTTATAATGATACATATTCTTACAAATCCAGATGTACGGGTGCTCGTGTGTGTTCAATAAAGTAAATAATAGAAAAAATTTCAAGCAAAAACCAAGCATAATAAATTTCTATGACCATTAAGACATCCATATTCTTATCGCTTCTCTCCCACGTTTCACGAAGGCCCTCAGCCATTTGCCAATTCCATTTGAATTATTTTTGATAAAGCCCATTAAAAAAAAAAAGTTCAAAATGCACTTTGAGACCTAAAATGACAACCAAGTATGCAAGTGAAACAAACTTAGTCTTAAACAAGTCTCAAAATGGCAATCAAGTGGGTAAGGTCAACAAACTTAGTATCTCTTGATTTGAAATTTGAAAAATATTTGTAAGGTGTGATAAATTCAAAATCAAATCATTTTATGTTTATGTTGTTGAATTTAAAGAAATCAAATGATTATAAATCAACTTTTAAAAAATTAAAAATTTGTTTCTAGACATCCATATTCTTACCGATTAAAATTCAACTTACATATTCTCTTTTTTACTTAATATCTAAAATTTACATATACTTTAAAATTTATTTCTTCTCTTTTCATTTTTTTTCTCATATTTCATTTTTCAAGATTTAAATAGTTTTTTTGTTTTATCTGTACTTTTTTTGATAGGTTATGAGTTATGAGCTTATAGTTTAGCATTGTTAGGTCGTTTTGAAAATTCAAGTGATACTCCAAGGTTATTCTTGGAATATTCTTTTACATTATATTTGTTAAATCACTATTTAATTTATTAAGAGCTTGATAAATAACCACTAAACTAAAACCATAGAGGATAATTGATAGACCACTGGTACATGTTCTATCACTAACTAACAGACGGTAAAACTTTGTTATATTTGTGAATATCTTCAGCAATTTTATCATTTAAGACAATTTTTCGTATAATATCGACATGAACATCGTAAGAAAACTCAAATTAAGTAAGTTAAATTAAAAAAAAAATTGTATGAATGTTTCGAGAACCAGTAATTATAAATTCAACATTTTTGAATGAAAAATTGGATTGGTTTGTGGTGACGGCTAACATGCATGTCTAACAATTATTTTCAATTTCTAATACTTTCATCCATTGCCAAAGTTGGAAACTAATGTTCACAATTTTTTTATCTTATTAAATGAAATTTCACATTTCTTGAAAATTTTGGATTATAATTATTTGAAAAACAAAATATATATATTTTGCTTTATCGTTACTGAAAATTTTATCTCGTAAAATTTGATTTTTTTAGTCTAAATTTTAAAAACAAAATATTTGTTTTAGTTATAAAGAAATTGTTTTGGGTTTTAAATGGGTTTTATCACAAATAATTCAAATATATTTTAATCCCTCATCTCCCCTTCTCTCTCACTCACGTTTCAAATTTCTTCCCCTACTTCTTCTCTAACGGCTCTCTCTCTCTCTCTACTTTCTCGTCCTCTCCCCTTCTCTTATCTTCTTTGTCTTCCTCAAAATCGCCCTAACAGCGCCGGATTTCTCAACTGTCGATCGAGTGACAATCATGCATGCCTGCTTGACAAAGCCTTTTCGGTCTACCAATAAAGGAAAAACGATTGCTGGTGACACGAAAGCTGTGCTCGACGCTCTTTTTCCTATTCCACTGCGCGTTGTGGTCTTTCCCTTGCTCTTTGGATGACTACTGTGGACGAAGAGCACAACTACTTCCAGTCTCTGGTCGATAAGTACCCAAGGAAGGTAAATTCCAGCGGAGAAAGTCGAGAGCTCCTTAGTTGATCACAAATCCTTCCAAATTCTTTGTTCGTAGACTAATTTGAAATCCTTCCAAATTCTTTGTTCGTAGACTAATTTGAAATCCTTCCAAGCTGTCTTTTATATCCATAAGATACCAATTAGATTGTGTTAATTATTGTTTATAAGAAAATATTTGTGTGCAGAGTTGCAGTGGGTAAATCTTAATGGCTGCCAGAAAATTGGTTCCGGATATATTACTCTCAACACAAAGTATTTTTCGGTCTACCAAGTTAAAGAAAAAAAAAGAAGAGAAAAACAGCAGTTCAAAAAAACTGGGCATCTTGCTTCTTTCTTATTGATGTATGTAATTTACAAAAGGTTTGGTGGAACACCTACAACAATCTTTTTGAACTTTTTGGTAGGTTATGAATTACGAACTTGTATTGAATATTTGTTAGGTCGTTTTAATAATTCAAGTGATGCTTAGAAAATGCAACCGAGCTTAAACAATTCTGCACATTTTTCTAAAATTTTTAGTTTAACCTTTTTAATAAAATTCGATGGAAATTCTTGTTTTCTTTTTGTAGGAATAAAGGAAAATGAAATATAACCAAACTTGGGATCTTTGCAAGCAAGCTTCCATGAAGAAACTAGGTTACAAGGGGAGGTCTTCTGTTCTCCTTTTTCTTTTATTTTCCATCCGTAGAATCTTGCTTAAAATGCTTTGAGGACAATGCATATTTTTAAGTGGGGGGTGGGGTTGTAGCCTTGCACATTCCATGTCCTTTGGGAAATTTTCATTTTGCAAATTTTGCTAAAAAATGTCAAAATTTAGAAACTTTTGCAATGCTCTATGCTTAGAATAAGTACCATGTCTACTTCGCTTTTTAGCATAAAAAAGCATGTATGCCTAACCCATGAGAACGGAGCTCGGATTTGTGATTGTATTTGTTATTTGAATATGTTACATATGCTGAAAATGCATATATTGATAGCTTAGAAATGAGTAGAACACTTGGTTCATTTTTCTGAATATTGTGAATTATGTACATAATAATATGTGCGGTTCTCTTTTTTATCTCAATTTTAATCCCCTTTTTTGCCATATTCTAATGCGTTTTTTATATTAATTTTAAATCCCTCTTTTGGCCATACACATTTGTATAAGATTGTTTGAAAGCAAAATATGATTGTTAGGTCAAGTAGAAAGCAAAGTCGGCAAGTTCTTAGAGTTCTTCACCCAACATAACAGTCGATAAAAACAAAACAATACGACCAAGCTGCTTAGGGTTGCAAAACCCGATCCCCGCCTAGTGGGTCACTAGAGTTCTTCACCCAGCATGGCAGCCGGTAGAGAGGGAGAGAGAAAAAAAAGAGGGAGCCAAGCCAGCCGCTTAGGTCAAGTAAAATGCGTGCCGAGATCCCCTGGTTTCAGAGTTTTCGTGGGGATCCTCTCCACTTTTCTTGCCTAAGCAAATCCCAATCCCGCCTAGTAGGTGCTTAGAGTTCTTCACCCAGCATGGTAGTCTTTAGAGAGGGAGAGAGAAAAAAAAGAGGGAGCCAAGCCGGCCGCTTAGGTCATGTAAAATGCGCGCCGAGATCCCCCGGTTTCAGAGTTTTCGTGGGGATCCTCGCCGCTTTTCTTGCCTAAGCAAAATTTGACCCTCGCCTAGTAGGTCCTTAGAGTTCTTCACCCAGCATGGCAGCCGGTAGAGAAGGAAAGAGAAAAAAAAGAGGGAGCCAAGCCAGCCGCTTAGGTCATGTAAAATGCGCGCCGAGATCCCTCGGTTTCAGAGTTTTCGTTGGGATCCTCTCCGCTTTTCTTGCCCAAGCAAAACCCGACCTCGCCTAGTAGGTCCTTATAGTTCTTCACCTAGCACGACAGCCGGTAGAGAGGGAGGGAGAAAAAAAAGAGGGAGTCAAGCCAGCCGCTTAGGTCAAGTAAAATGCGCGTCGAGATTGCTTGGTATCAGAGCTTGCATGGGCAACCTCTCCGCTTTAGATGGAATTTGATGAAATGCTTATGTCGAAAGTAGGCATTTCTCTACATAGTCCTAATGGTCATAGAAATTTATTATGCTTTGTATTTATTTTACTTTGTTGTCAAGAATCAACTTCTTTTCTGATTTGTATGTTTATGTATATGTTGCATCTCTGTCTTGTTATCATGTTGTATTTCATTGTACTCAATAGTCTGATTTGCATTTTTTATTAGTTACATGTGTTTTACTAATAAGAATTTGTTTTCTCATTTGTTTATTTGTGTTAACAAGTGTTCGTGTAATTGCAATTTTGTTCTTGAAGATATTTTGCTTGAATCAAGTTAGTTCTTTCTATAAGGATCATTTTCTTGTAAGGTTATAACTTCTTGTCCAATTTTTCCAACTCACATTTCAACTTGTAACAGGTGAATCCCTTCTAAATAAGAGCTTAAAAAGAAAAAACAATTGGAACCTTTAACCATAAAATCAAGGTACTGCATCTTATTTGCAATGAATTGCTATAATTTCTTCCAACACTATGAAACATTTATGTTACAGTTTTATTATTGTAAACATCTTTGCTAAACATCATTGTAATTTCCAAACACAACTCTGCCAAAGTTCCCAAGATAGTTCTATAGCAATGTTCCACAGGCTATCTTGCAAGTGATGTGGAACTCCTTTGCTTTTTTGAATAGTAAGCTGGCCTTCCTCTTTTGTTATGCTTTGTTTTGTTCTTAATACTTGCTTTTATCTTCGCCTATTTCATTCCTAGTTGATATATTACATAGTCCTCTTAAATCTACATTCTTTTTCTGTTTTATGATTCACTTGATTTTAATGACTAACTTTGGCGAAATAATGTTGAACTATATTACATGTTTTGCATCTAAACCTCAATTGAAAAGGTTTGTTACCTGTATCATTATAAGGTTTCCATCCATCTTTCTTAGGCCATCAATGAAATTTTTGCTTAGATCTATCTTAGTTCGGCCTCTTTAAAATGTTACTCCATACAAGGAAGATCGAAAGTTGTGATTACAAAGTGTAGATTTGTATTGTATAGTTGCCTTAGTTATTTTTTTAATTATTCTTTTTAGACGTTATTTCCTTTTATAATTAGTTCTCTTTAGTTAGAATTTCTATTAAATTATACTTACCTATTATCAAGTATAATTTCATTAATAAGAGAAAATAGAGTTTTTCTCCAATAACAAAAAGTGATTATTTAAGATACTATGCTAAAGGGAACACATCCAATTACCATGTTGAGAATATTATCTTTGCCTATTGAAGGTCTTGGATTCTTGGTCAACTTTGAATGCGGATTTTTCTTAGTTGATTATTAAACAACAGGGTAAAAAGATCTTATATTGTAATGTTGTTTTGCTTCACTTGCATCATACACTAAAACAAAAGATTAAAAAAAAAGTTATATTTAGACTTTTGTATGGTAGATTAGGCGTTCTCTTTGAATTGGTGTTGGTATTGGCTTTCTAATTATGATATGATTTTGGGAACCTTTGAATTATGTTCTTCAAACCTTCTCTCTTCGATTGAAGCTTATTATATTTTATCGTTGTTAGTATGTTTTTTTTTCCATTTTTTCCCTTCTAATATTTTTATTTGATATATAATGTGCATAAAAGAGATAGTAGTTAATGTGTTTTACATTGTTGTGTTGTGCAAAGTTGGTGCTGTTGGTTCAAATATTTAAGATTTGGTGAAGCACTTGGAATAAGTTCAAACTTTTAATATGTAGGATAATTTACTTTATAAGAATCACACATTTACCTTTTGTTTCTTTTTTGAAGTAGGAAAGGAGCCTCTTCATTAAGCTGAAAATGAATAGACAAGACAAAAGGTAATACAAAGAAGCCCTAGGATCAGTGAGTGCACTCGGACATCTCATCTATGTTGACACCTACTTAGCATTCTCACCATATCGAGACTTAAACCAAAAGACTAAACCAACGACAAGGTTTAGAATAGATCATACAAACTGCCCAATAACTATACAACATAGATTTAAGACCCCTAGAAATCCAAAAGAAATAAAATAAGAGTATAGTGGACTAAGAATTAAAAATGAAAGTCGGCCAATTATGACTTATATCTTGTATGGAGAAATCTTTGAAGTCTTTTGAAAGAGAGCATCAAGAAGAAGCATTGATTCTAGCCATTTCGACTCAAGTTGTCCAAGAGGAAGCTTTATTTTGAAATGTTAGTTGATTATGTTCAAACCAAATTTCTGGTAAAATGGCCTTTACTGCATTAACCAAATCAATCTTGGTTTCTTCTTGAGAATGGGACATGAAATAAGCTGGACCGCGTTCTCCTAAATCTATAGTCGAAAACCCAATTCAAATGAAGATAGCCAAGTAAGTTAAACCAACACTTCTTTTCATGTAAGCAGGAGAAGAAAATATGATGTAAATCTTCTAAAGCATGCAAACACAAGGGACAAATATGAGGAGATAAACTGTGAGAGGAAGGTTTCATTTGCAAAACTTCTGCACAGTTCATAGTCCATTTCGCTTTCTCCAAAGCGTGATATTCACTCTTCTAGGGCTTTTTGTCTTCCAAATTGTCGAGTATAAGTGTTTTTCAATTGGGGAGGCAATGGAGAGATGGTTGACTAATGAATGAACCAAAAACTTCCCATTTGATTCTGATTTCTAGGTTCTTTTATTTTGGGAGACTTGAAATTCATCTATTTCTTCAACTTTTAGAAGTCTCCTGAAATGCTTTTTTCAACCTTTTTGGTAGATTATGAGCTTCAAACTTACACTTAGGATTTGCTAGGTCGTTTTGAAAACTCAAGTAATACCTAGACACGTTTTGAGCACGTTTTAGGTTGGTTTGAACTAAGTTTGTTGCACTTACACACTTCCATTTTGGGTCTTGTAGTGCTTTTTTCACATTATTTGAACTTTTTTCGTAGGTTATGAGTTACGAACCTACACGTAAGCTGTTTTAGGACATTTTGAAAGTTCAAGTGATACTTAGACACGTTTTTAACTCGGTTTAGGTTCGTTTGAAACTAAGTTTGTTGACCTTATCCAATTGGTTGCCATTTTCGGTCTTGAAGTGCCCTTTTCACACTTTTTGAACTTTTTGGTAGGCTATGGGTTACCAACTTACACTTAAACTTTGTTAGGTTGTTTTGAAAGTCCAAGTGATACTTAGACACGCCTTGACCACTTTTTAGGTTGGTTTGGAACTAAGTTTGTTGCAGTTGCGCACTTGGTTGCCATTTTGGGTCGTGTAGTGTTTCCTTTTTTTTCCATACTTCTTGAACTTTTTGGTAGGTTATGAGTGACGAACTTACAAATAAACATTCTTAGGTCGTTCTAAAAGTTCAAGTGATACTTAAACACGGTTTGAAATTTTTTTAGATTTGTTTAAGACTAAGTTTGTTTCACTTGCATACTTGGTTGCCATTTTAGGTCTCAAAGTGCATTTTTCACGCATTTTGATTTTTTTTGTTAGTTTGTGAGTTACGAACTTACACTTAAGGATTGTTAGGTCGTTTTAAACACATTTTGCGTTGGTTTGAAACTAAGTTGGTTGCACTTACACATTTGATTGAAATGTTGGGTCTTGAAGTACTTTTTTTCACACTTTTTGAAATTTTTTTAGGTTGTGAGTTACGGACTTACGCTTGAGTATTGTTTGGTCGGTTTGGAATCTTAGACACGTTTTGCACTCTTTTTAGGATGGCTTGAAACTAAGTCCGTTGCACTTACATACTTCGTTGCCGTTTTGGGTCTTGAAGTGCTTTTTTTACACTTTTTGAAATTTTGGTAGGTTGTGAGTTACAAACTTACACTTAAGCATTGTTTGGTCGTTTTGAAAGTCTAAGTGATACGTACACACGTTTTGAATACATTTTAGGTTAGATTAAGTGATATGTACACACGTTTTAGGTCGTTTTGAGCATGTTTTAGGTCGTTTTGAGTAAATGGTATGTATGTTGTGATTGTTTGATTGCATGTATAATACCTTATTGAGATGTGTATGCTTGATTGAGAAGCTGATAGAACACCAAGTAATGGTTCTTATTTGTTCATTAAGCAACCAAACTATTACAGAATACAATACTCAAACCAGTCTTGAAAACACCGAACAAACAAGTACTATTACAGACAATAACCAAGTATAAAATAAAACATTCAAACATCAAAAGTAGTTTAGGATAATGGAAAACACTTTCTAAGATTAAAGTAACTGAACAACTTCTGTAATTCTGCTCTCCAGAAAATACAGCCCCTCCACTTCCAGAAACTGATTAACCAACCCCCATCTTTCCTTCCATCTCTCCCTTTTAACCTCCCCCTGTAACTAACTGTTGTCCCCACTAAGGTGGTTTCCACTTCCTCCAATTCCATCACCTGTGCACGTGCAATTCCACTTGTCTTTCTTCTGCTATATTGTATTGCAATTGGTGGTCTATCATTACTCTCCCTCTCCAAAGACACCTTGTTCTCAAGGTGGGAAATGAGGAAGCTTTTGTGTAAAATCATCACAATTCTCCCATGTAGCCTCATGAGGTGGTATTCCTTTCCAACTAACAAGCACTTCCCACTTCTTTGTTGCTGGATTTTTAGGATAGCCAAAATTGTCTGCTGGTAGTAACTCTTGAAATGTAGGAACATCATCAATTCCATATAGTTCGGTAAATGTCATTCCTCCCTCCATAGCTCGACATTTTGTCAAGAAACCTTAATCAGATGGTGTCCATGTCTCCATCATGTGTTACAGACTCACTCTAGTCTTTGTCAAACTCGGGTCACCCCTTATAACAACATTCTTTTCATTTTGTATGAAAGTTAAAGTGAGTTTCCGCCAATCCACTTCAGTTACCCCAACGTGTGCAGCCATTGCATTCCAAGGATGACATCCTGATAGAACACTGATGTAGTGTTTCTATTATATTGATAATTCAAACACAACTTACAACATAAGCAAACTGTGAACCTCAGAAAATGAGTCACGTTACATATAATTCACAAACATCAAACAAAGAAAACCTCCTAATCCAAAATTCCAAACAACAAAATACTAATAAGCAAACCAGAATATAGAACACCAATCTTCTGCTTCCCCTGTCTTTCAAGCAGTATTGCAGACCTTTTCCTTCACTCCAAAAACTCACTTTAACAAAGAGGCAGCCACATTTTCAGGTATAGAAAATAAAGTAGGTAGTATGTAGGAAGGCTAACCAGAACTGAGTTGCATAAGGTTTGTCTTCCGCCTCTAGAGATGTTATATCTTTTTCCACCTTTCAAGTTTCTTGTGAATTCGATCAATGACTGGTTGCCAAAAAGACTTTTGTCGAGGGTAGCCTCCCAAAGGGAGACCTAAATATATAATCGGAAGCTTTTCTACCTTGCACCCTATCAGATTTGCTGTTTGAAACAAATCTTCCTCTCCCACATTAACGCCGCTAAGGGCTGATTTTTCCCAGTTTACTTTCTGCCCCGAACACCATTCGAATAATCTAATGACGTTTTAAAGTTTAAGGAGCATCTTCACATCATACTTACAAAAGAGAAGAGTATCATCGACAAATTGAAGCAAAGGGAGGTGGATCAAGTCTTTGCCAACAAGGAAACCTTCAAACTGGCTGCTGTTAATATGAAGCTTGTTTATGATTTCTCCTAAAACCTCACTTACTAGGAGGAATAAAAAGGGGGAGAGGGGGTCCCCTTGGCGGATACCTCTAGATGCTGTTATCCGGCCTCTAGGCTTACCATTGATGAAGACTGAATACTTTGGATTTTTTAGGCAGCCCATTATCCATGATATCCATTTGGAACTAAACTTTTTCAAAGATAAATTTTTTTCTAAAAAGTTCCAATTCACCCTATCAAAGGCTTTTTCCAAGTCAAGTTTTAAAATCCATCCTTTTTTCCGTTTTGCCCTATAATCTTCCACGGCCTCGTTAGCAATTAATATTGGGTCAAGAATTTGCCTACCTTCAATAAAGGCGCTTTGAGTGGGGCTTATAATTGCATCCATAACTTGTTTTAGACGTTCAGATAAAACCTTTGCGACGACCTTGTATGCTAACGTAGTAAGGCTGATTGGACGGAAATCCTTGACTAGAGTCACATTCTCTTTTTTCTGCACTAAACAAATGAAGTTTTCTTGGATGCAAGCATTTAATCTTCCATTTCTGTGGAAATCAGACATTAGTGATTTGAAGATATCCTTGAAAATAGACCATTGGGTGATTAGGAACTTCACTGTGAAGCCATCCGGGCCCGGAGCTTTATTGTTGCCAAGTGCCTTTAATGCCTTAAAGATCTCCTCCACTGAAAACTGGGTAACAAGAGCCTCATTCTGAATTGAGGAAACACAAGACCAATTACTGTTAATAGGGATGAATCTGTCCCCCGGAATTCTGGTATAAAGTGACTCAAAAAATTCCAGCACAAGCCTTTCAATGTCGCGGAATGAAGTCGAGACAACCCCATCATCATCTTTTAATTCAGTTATGAGGTTCCTTTTTTATTCGCATTTAGAAAGCGGTGGAAGAAGCCCGTATTCTCATCACCCAAAGAAAGCCAATTGAGTTTACTCTTCTGAATAAAATTACGCTCTTCATTTTGATAAATACTAAGTAATTCCGCTTGCAAAGCAGCTCTAGAATTCAACTCTTCTTGATTTAATCCAATCAACTCAGCCACAAAATCATATTTTTCTAATTTTGACATCAAGGATTTCTCTGTTTTTTTTTTTACCTTAGCTTGCGCAGCAATATTCCAAGCTTTTACTGCCAATTTAACTGATCTCAACTGCTCATGAAGAATGAAACCAGCCCATCCCTGGAAGTTAGAGTTGCTCACTGTTTCAACAATAATCTGATTAGAATCACTGGACACCAACCAGCTGTTACAAAACCGAAAAGGAGAGGGACCCCAAAGAAAAGAACCAGCCTCCAAGAATAAAGGAAAGTGATCCGAGAAGATGCGTGCTTTTCGAGAAACCCGAGAATTTTCAAAACAAACATCCCACATCTGATTTATGAAGAATCTGTCTAATAATGATCTTCAAGGAGAACTACCGTCTCTAGACCAAGTGAACCTTCCATTTTGCAATGGAATTTCCATGAGAGAAACCATGTCAATAAACTTATTGAATAATGACATTCCTCTAGTACTTCTGCCAAAAGAAATCTTTCCCGGGCCCAACGAGTGATATTAAAATTCCCACCTATGCACCAGGCCACGGGCCGAACAATCAGCTAAGGAAGACAATTCGGGCCAAACCAATTTCCTTTCTTTGCAACCACAAGGGCCATAGACATTTGTGATCCAACAAACCTTTTTGCACAAAGTGAGGCATTTGATTGACAAAGAGAAGCGTCTTTTAATGACCTCTGTTACAGATATTTTACTGCTGTCCCACATGGTAAGAATTCCCCCAGAAGATCCAACAGAAGCCACATAATCCCAGCCAATATCCTTAGAACTCCACAATGATTTTATAAAAGCCGAGTTCAAGGTATCCTTCTTAGATTCTTGAATCATGACTACAATTGTTGATGAATTTTTTAAGTGCTGCACGTTTAGAGGAGTCGTTCAAACCCTTAGTGTTCCAGGAGACAACCTTAATAATGACTGGGAGGAGGAAAAGGCAGTTGCACATCTAATTTAAGCCAGAATGATTCCACAATCGCCGACTATAGACACTAAATCTTTAGGCAAATCCAGGGGAATTTTAATAGGGAGAATATCTTCATCATTGAACAAGACATTCAGATCCATCCCATTAATTTCTGGGACTAATTTAGGGTCAACTTCAGTGTTGGGGACTGCCAATTTAACTGATCTCAACAGTAAGTTGATTAAGTTGGGCAGTAGGAGGGACACGAGACAAGGCATCTGCTGCTTTGTTTTCTAGTCCCGGTTTATACACGACATCAAAATTGTAGCCAAGAAGCTTAGCAATCCACCTCTGATGTTGAGGTTGGATAACCCTTTGTTCCAATAAAAGTTTCAATGATCGTTGATCAGTTTTCACTACAAACCTCCTGCCAAAAGATAAGGTCTACAGCGTTGCACAGCCAAAACTACAGCCATTAATTCCCGTTCATAAACTGGTTTAGCACGATCCCTCATAGCTAATGTCTGGCTAAAATAAGCAATTGGCCGATGATTTTGAATTAAGACAGCACCTACCCCGTATCCAGAAGCATCGGTCTCTATTTCAAATGGTAAGGAAAAATCTGGCAGTGCTAAGATTGGGAGAGTCATCGTAGCCATCTTTAAATTCTCAAAAGCTTCAGCAGCTGCAACAGTCCATTCATATGCTCCTTTCTTCAATAGTTGAGTCAAAGGAGCAGCCACACTTCCATAATTCATTACAAATCTTCGATAATATCCTGTCAACCCAAGAAATCCACGAACTTCACGGACATTAGTGGGCACGGGCCATTCTTTGATAGATCTAATTTTCTCGGGATCAACCTCTACACCCTTGCCCGAAATTATATGGCCAAGATACTCCACTTTCATTTTGGCAAACCCACACTTGTGCTGCATATTAGCATATAATTTATTCTCTCGCAGCACCTCTAACACCCATTCTAAATGTTGAAGATTTTCATCCAAACTTCTGCTGTAAATTAATATATCATCAAAAAAGACTAAGAAAACCTGCGTAGGTAAGGTTTAAAGATACTATTCATCAAAGCTTGAAACGTTGATGGTGCATTGGTGAGCCCAAAAGGCATGACAAGAAACTCATAATGCCCCTCGTGAGTTCTAAAAGCTGTTTTCTTCACATCCTTTTTACACATTCTAATTTGATGATATCCCGCCTTGAGATCAATCTTCGAAAATATATTAGCCCCATTAAGTTCATCAAACAATTCCTCTACTACTGGAATAGGAAACTTGTCTGGAACGGTCACACTATTCAACGCACGGTAATCTACACAAAACCGTCAACTACCATTTTTTTTTCACCAACAAGACCGGGCTCGAATATGGACTAGTACTAGGTTTTTATGCCAAATGCCATCATTTCATCAACCAATCTTTCCATCTCCTCCTTTTGCTGGTATGCATATCTATAAGGCCGAACATTGACTGGATTAGTCCCCTTCTTAAGATGTATATGATGTTCAATGGTACATTGTGGTGGCAACTCTCCAGGCCAATCAAAAACATCTTCATTCTTAGCTAACACGGCTGGAATAGACTCATGAGTGGTAGGCACTTCATCAACCCCATACATCGCTGCAAATGCCATTCCACCTTCCAAAGATCCACACTCAATCAGAAATCCCTGATCAAGTTCTGTCCATGTCTTCATCATGTGCTTCAAACTCACCCTAGCCTTCGTATGACTCGGATCTCCCCTTAATACAACCTTCTTCCCATTTTGTATGAATGTCAAAGTAATTTTTCACCAATCTACTTCGGTTACTCCTAATGTATGTAGCCATTGCATACCAAGAATGACATCCACTCCCCCCCAATTCCAATGGCAGAAAATTATCCACAACCTTCCATTCACCCAATAGCAGTTCCACTTGTTTACAAATTCCCTTCCCTTTTACAGCTGATTCAGACCCCAAAATAACCCCATAATCAGAAGTTTCCTGAATCCTCTTCTTCAACTACTTCTAGTTCTTCCCCATTTGCCCCAACAACTAAAACTCTAAGTTCCTTATGATCTTTCACTTTACACTTATGGCCCACAAAAAATCATTCCTCACAACGAAAACAGAGACCTTTCTCACGTCTAGCCTGAAATTCAGCATCAGGAAGTCGTTTTAGTGGTCCTTCTCGTCGATTAGGTTCACCAGCCACTCCTCGAAGTGTAATCATCCGCATTGGAACAATCCCTTCTGACTTATTATCATTAGAAATCACAGGAATTTGAGGTTTAAAAGAAGCAGAAACCTGGAATTTTCCATCCGCTGCACGTTTGAAACTTGATTCTCCCCTTATCACTTCTCGGTTCTCAATCTTTTGGGCCAACTTCATCATTTGAGCAAGCCCCATAGGTTCCCAACATTCCATGCCTGCCTTAATCCATGGTTTCAAACCATTCATAAATGTTTCTTCTAAGACAGCCTTTTGTAGAAAAGGCAATGGTGCTACTGATTTGTCAAATAAATTCGATATTCTTCCACTGTAATTTCTTGCTTGATCTTTAAAAATCTTCCCAGAATTGATCCCTCACGACTCGATCGAAATCAAACAATAAGTCTCTTCTTTAAATCGTCCAATTAACAAACGGTTCACGATCTTCATGAGATTTATACCAATCCAAAGCTGCTCCATCAAAACTAATAATGGACACAGTCATTTTCTCTGACTCACTCAGTTTGTGTATCTGAAAGTATCTCTCAGCCCTAAACAACCAAGAATCAGGATCATTTCCCACAAAAACTGGCATTTCAATTTTTTTAAATTTGCTTCGGTCGCCCGCAGAATCTTCACCCTCCAACTTGGTATGTTTTTCCTCAGATTTTCCTCCCATCATCGTCCAATCACTGACATCAACCATGCTGTCAACTTTACTTGATGATCCTTCTAGTACTTCTTCCATCGTTGTCTTCTCTTTGATCATTCCTTCAATATATTTCAACAGTGTTTCTGGTTGCTGTTGTTGCTTCTCAGCCTGTACTCCTAACCTCTCAATACTCTTCGCCAAAGATGACATGTTTTCCTTGATTGTTGGCAGATCATGTAATTCTGCTCGAATGCCGGATATTTCTTGATCTACCATTTCCAACTTTTCCTCAATTCGCTTTTGAGCCATGATATAGAACTTCACAGATTCGATTTCTCCGATACCAAAATGATAGAACACCAAATAGTGTGTTCTACTAATTTATTAATCAGCCAAACATTTACAGAAAACAGGTTCTAACACAGTCTTGAAAACAAAGTACTCGACAATTTGGAAGACAAAAAGCCCTAGAAGAGTGAATATCACACTTTGGAGAATGCAAAATGGACTATGAACTGTGCAGAAGTTTTGCAAATGAAACCTCCCTTTCTCAGTTTATCTCCTCATGTTTGTCCCTTGTGTTTGCATGCTTTAGAAGATTTACATCATATTTTCTTCTCCTGCTTACATGCAAAGAAGTGTTGGTTTGGCTTACTTGGCTATCTTCATTTGAATTGGGTTTTCGACTATAGATTTAGGAGAACGTGGTCCAGCTTATTTCATGTCCCATTCTCAAGAAGAAACCAAGATTGATTTGGTTAAATGTAGTAAAGGCCATTTTACCAGAAATTTGGTTTGAACATAATCAACTAACATTTCAAAATAAAGCTTCCTCTTGGACAACTCGAGTCGAAATGGCTAGAATCAATGCTTCTACTTGATGCTCTCTTTCAAAAGACTTCAAAGATTTCTCCATACAAGATATAAGTCATAATTGGCCGACTTTCATTTTTAATTCTTAGTCCACTACTGTACTCTTATTTTATTTCTTTTGGATTTCTAGTGGTCTTAAATCTATGTTGTATAGTTATTGGGCAGTTTGTATGATCTATTCTAAACCTTGTCTTTGGTTTAAGTCTCGATATGGTGAGAATGCTAAGTGGGTGTCAACCTAGATGAGATGTCTGAGTGCACTAGCTGATCCTAGGGCTTCTTTGTATTATCTTTTGTCTTGTCTACTCATTTTCAGCTTAATGAAGAGGCTTTTTTGTATTTCTTCATGGTTTGTATTCATGATATTTATTTTCGTAATGAATCTTTCATGTGCTGGTACACATTGCAGAAACACATAATTTCAGCAATCTGTCAAAGAGTTGAAGGAGAAGACAGAAGAACTTAAAGGTCACACGAAGACCTAAAAGTTAGGTAATTTTTTGAAAACTTTTTTCTTTGTCTTGCTTAGTTTTAGTGGTATTTGTTAACAGGCTGAGACATACTCTTGTATGCCAATGCTGGGTGGCCAATTCAATTTATGGCCTGAGACGGGGAAATGACGAGTGTAGAACAAAATAGACAATCAAGCAGATTTACAAGTAGGAGGATTGGTGTAATTCAAAGTTGGATTTGGATCCTTTCTTTTATTCAAGAATTCTAATCTGCCATTCTCAATAGGAGAATGGTTATTTATAGATGTGAGTGATGGTTACAGCTAATTGTTTGAGGGTAACTAATCAGTTATTGTAACTGATTAGTTTTGAAGAAAACAGAAAAAACAGCTAATAACAGAAAATAACAGAAAACAGCTAATAACAGGAAATAAAAAAACAGCTAATAACAGGAAAATGGCTAATATCTATTTGTGCTGTTTATTATGACTGTGTGATTGCATCATTCCATCCTCCCGAGATTGTACTCGACCACGAGTACATTAATCGGCAAGCTGGAAGTTGTCCATGACTCTATCTATCTTCCGGTGTAAATCTCCCAAGGAGTCCTCGACGGCCAGCAAGCGAACCGTTGATGTCCTTGGTGAGAGGGCGGCGGTGTCCTCCGTCTCTTCTTGCGCACGGTCGTCCCCCATGGCTGGGTTGTTTCCCCTCCGGCCAGCCATCCGTCCAAGAATCGGGGCTGCTCTGATACCACTTTGGTGTAATTCAAAGTTGGATTTGGATCCTTTCTTTTATTCAAGAATTCTAATCTGCCATTCTCAATAAGGAGAATGGTTATTTATAGATGTGAATGATGGTTACAGCTAATTGTTTGAGTGTAACTAATCAGTTATTGTAACTGATTAGTTTTGAAGAAAACAGAAAAAACAGCTAATAACAGAAAATAACAGAAAACAGCTAATAACAGGAAATAAAAAAACAGCTAATAACAGGAAAATGGCTAATATATATCTGTGCTGTTTATTATGACTGTGTGATTGCATCAAGGATGGTGTTTGTTCTTACTCTAAAGCTACTGCTAGAAAGGTGGTTCTCCCTTTATTTACACATGTTATCTATATTTAATTACTGTATTTATGTGATGGTGAATAAATATCTAAGTCGTTTCAAGTTTGTACATCATGCTTGAGTTAATACAGAAATGTTGTAGAAAGAGTAGAACGATGACATAGTTCACTTTGTTTCTCTACGTACAAAATAACCATTGACTTAAATCAAAGACATTGCACCACAAATGACCATTAGAAAACAATATACAATAGAAAGAATAAAAAATATGCAGAAATTGAAAATGAAAGTGGAAGTAGAAAAAAAAAATGGAAGGAAGAAAAATACCCCCAAAGTTCCAAGTGCAATATGATCATAACCAATTTGTATCACCATGAAAAGATCGAACAAGCTCCAAAATGGATTTTACAGTGCGATTCCAACTCACATAAGCAGTCTCTAGGAATGCCAAACCGTTTCTAAGAAAGGATCATCACAACCCATAACTTTAAATTCTTCAAAACAATGCAATGAAATCAGAGCAGAAAAAAACAGAACAACTCTAACCAACGATAATTGCAAAATAAACCTTATGGAAATGTTATAGAAAGAGTAGAACGATGACATGGTTCACTTTGTTTTTCTATTTACAAAATAACCAATGATTTAAAGGAAAGAATTTGCACCACAAATGACCATTAGAAAGCAATATACATAAAAAAGAATAAAAAATACGCAGAAATTGAAAATGAAAGTGAAAGTAGAAAATAAACTGAAGGCATAAAAATACTCCAAAAGCTACAAATGCATTACGATTCGGAAAAATTTGTATCAACATGAACTGATCGAATAAGCTCCAAAATGGATTTTGCAGTGGAGAGTGGGAAAAATTCTCGCCGGTGGGAAGAGAAGGGAAGACATGGGGTTCAGTTTACATAAATTTTTCTTAATGATTGTTGGAAGAACAAAGAGATTGTGAGGAGATTTAAGGGCAACGACAACAATGACAGAATGTTAAATCTCGAAAGACTAAATGGCCAATTGAATCTTTAAACCAGTTCGATCTGCCTGTTAGTTGTTTTCTTGCTTCTTTATGGAAATGGGGTAGAAAGAGTAGAACGATGACATAGTTAACTTTGTTTTTCTCTTTACAAAGTAGCCAATGACTTAAAAGAAAGACATTGCACAACTTGTGACCATTAGAAAATAATATACATAAGAAAGAATAAAAAATAAGCAGAAATTGAAAATGAAATTGGAAGTAGAAAAGAAATGGAAGAAAAATACCCCAAAACTTCAAAATGCAATATGATCATAACAAATTTGTATCATCATGAACAGATCGACCAAACTCCAAAACAGATTTTGCAGTGGGCTTCCGACTCAAATAAACAGCCTCCATGCTCACCAAAACGTTCCTAAGAAAGGATTCAGCTCCCTACCAACATGCATCACATCCCATAACTTTAATTTCTTCAGAAACAACGTAGTTAACTGAAGGTAAAAAAATCAGAACAAGAACACTAACCAACTTCTTAGGAATCAGCTCCCTACCTCCGAATGCGTCGGGTTCGTTCAGGATCAAAAGTTGCGTAGGGAAATCTTCACTCTTGGCTGAAGCAACAATAGCATGTAGAAAGTAGAAGAGTAAAGCTGGTTAGATCAGAATGCATCGGGTTCCATCGGTATCAGAATTTGCGTAGGCAACTCTTCCCTCTTGGTTGAAGCAACAATTTCCAATAGAAAGTAGAAGAGTTAAACCAGTTAGATAAGAATGCGTCGGGTTCCTTCAGAATCAATACTTGCATAGGAAACTCTTAACTCTTGGAGGAAGCAAAAATAGCATGTAGAAACTCAAAAAGTTAAGTCGGTTAGGTCAAAATGCGTCGAGTTCCTTCGGAATCAGAATTTTCGTAAGGAACTCTCCACTCTTGGTCGAAGTAGGAATAGCCCGTTGGAAATAGATGAGTTAACACTTCAAAAATGCTTCCTATAAAAAGTTATTATATATAGGGACAATCTTCCTTTGTGTTTGGACTGCACCCATGCATTTATAGCACGGGAGCATTCCTTTAGATCACATCGTATCCTTTAGAGATCGCAGTTTGCTACCTTGATTTTCAACTTTTGTCGAGCCCTTTAGAGTTAGTTTGGTTTGAAATAGAGATTTTTGTCTTATGTGATCAAGGTTGTGAAATATCTCACTAGATTTTTTTTATGGAACATTTGATTAGAGAGTAAGGGTTTTGAGAGGTCTTGGGAGGAGATTGAGACCATTGCTGGTTTAAGGCATTTGTTAGTTAAAAACATTACTTTATCCCGTATATCTAAGACAAGCCAAGCTTATTTTCTTCTTAAAACATACTATAATTAGTCAAACAAAAAAATGTTAATAGTCAAATACATTTTTTATTTGACAATTAATTGTGTTAATTACAACAATAACTATAAAAATTGGTTATCATCCTGTTTTGTTTAAAAATCAAATCAAGAGTTTAACTAAATGGAATGCACTACAATGATGATTCTGCTATTATCAGTAATACACAAACCTTGCATATTGAGTGATGAGGATCTCGAAGATTGACCAGTAGATTATCACTTTCAAAATCAAAGTGCACAATATTCTTTCTGTGCAGGTGTTCCATTCTAAAAGCCGCATCCATAGCAATCAAGAGGCGCGCTTCCACTTTTCAAGACTCCTGCATCAATTGTATTTATGCTTAATCTAAGGGTGAAGATACATTATACTGCAACTAACTTCTAACAAATTAAATTAAACGTATGAAAAATGAGAACAATTGTTACTTTTCATTCTTCAACAAAGCATTTTTTGAGCGAACCATTGGCCATATATTCTGTTACTGTGGCCACAGATCTCCCAGGCCCATCAAGCACGACACCATAAAAAGTACCACATTTGGGTGGTGCAAATCAGCAAACTTAATTGCTTCATTCTAAAAATCTTCTCACTGGTACAATATAAAACAACAAAAAGGACTTGAGTCAAGGAATAAAAAGAAAAATACACGAATAACAAAAGAAAAGAAAAGCCAGTTGCTTAAAATGAACAACCTTGCGATCTTGTTTAGAAGGCTTCCCAGCAAAACACCTATCATTGATTCGTTTTATAGCAACATCAGTCCCCTCCATTTTCCATGGTAAAAAGTGCCAAAGGTGCCGGACCCCAATTCTCTTAATTCTTCAAGGTCACTATTCTTTATTACCCGAAGGAAAGAAGAAAAAGAAAAAAAAAAGATGTTCGGATGGACAATTTAAACATAAGGTGCAACCTTAAGGTTAAAAATGGAAAACTAAGTATTACCTGCAAGCGGCCAAGGCCTTTTGACATTGGAAAACCAGGATTTGCTTTACCTGAAAGTCTTGTCCTGCCATCGTGGGCAAACATGAAACAAGAATAATTATGGCAAAAAACGTGACATATTCCCGTTGAATAGCCAAATGAATGATGTGTATGTTGCATCTTGTTTTGGAGAATGTTCAGCATTGTATTGGTGTCTTATTTACACTTTGTATAAATCAGTCAGATGTCTTGAATGGTGCTTTTGCATTGCTTTGTTTGCATTCCACTCTCAGATAATGGAAGACAATAAAAATAATCCTCTTGTTTTACTTGTGTTTTAGTATGCTTCCTTTTATCCATTGTTTGGAACTTTCCTTCAAATGGTTGAGCTTCTGGTGTCAAAGTACCATCACATTTGTTGTAATTTATTGAGCTCTTTAGTTATTTTATTACTCTAGTTGAATGGCATAACTTTCGTTTAAATATACATTCAAATCTAATCTTACTTTAACCACTAGTATATGTATGTATACGTGTAAACAAAATCTTGTAATATTGTGTTATCTTATTAACTATGTTGTGAAGTTTATGTAACATTTCACTTGATTGTACTTTTTTTTAAAATAGGACATTTTTTTCATAATTTTTCAAACACAACTAATATCTACTTGGACTCCTTGTACTCCTTGTAAATGGAGTGTATTCTTGATTAACTTAAACACTTAAATTCTTTTACCACACATATCAATTACTAAAATTTCATAATATCAAAATTCAACATATCCATAAGTTAAAAAACATATTTTGTAATAATACTCGAAATTTGGGATGGGTAGTCTGGGTTGTTAGTGTTGTCAGTGTTAGAATACCCCTAGTGGTTTGTGTCAAAAAAGTCTCCTTTTAAAAGTTGAAAGATGCCCTTAAACTTTCGAAAACGGTTCAAAAATACCATTGTCTTTGGTTTTAGATGAAAGTCGCTAAAGTTTTGTTTAAAAAATAATCATCAACTATTGAAAAGTTCTGTTTAAAAAATATTGATGAATTATTGAAAGTTCCATAAATATCCTTTTATGCTTAAAAAAAATTCAAAAAAAATGTTCATCGATCCAATTCATACACCTATTTCTTTACACTTATAATAAAAAGCCCATAGAAAGTAGAGAACTTTTCACTCTTGCATGAAGCTACAATAGCCCGTAGAAAGTAGGAGAGTTAAGCTTGTTAGGTTAGAATGCGTCGGGTTCGTTTGGGATCAAAACTTGCATCAGAACTCTTCACTCACGGTCGAAGCTACAATAGCTGGTAGAAAGTAGGAGAGGTAAGCCTATTTAAGTCATAATGCATTGGGTTCTTTCAGGATCAAACTTTCGTAGGAAACTCTTCACTCTCGACCGAAGCCACAATAACTTGTAGAAAGTAGGAAAGATAAGTTGGTCAGGTCAAAATGCGTCGGGTTCCTTCCGTATTAGTATTTGCGTAGGGAACTCTTCACTCTTGGTGAAAGCAACAATTTCATGTAGAAAGAAGGTGAGTTGAAGCGATTAGATCATAATGCGATGGGTTCCTTCGGGATCAATACTTGCGTAGGGAACTCTTAACTCTTGGTGGAAGCAAAAATAGCCCGTAGAAAGTCGAAGATTTAAGCCAATTAGTTTAGAATGTGTTGAGTTCCTTCGGGTTCAAAATTTTCGTAGGGAACTCTTCACTCTTGGTCGAAGCAACAATGGCCGGTTGAAAGTAGAAGAGTTAAGCCAGTTAGGTCAGAATGCATGTTTGGTTCTTTAGATATCCGAACTTGCACAGGGAAATCTTCACTCATGGTCGAAGCAACAATAACCTGTAGAAAGTAGGAGAGTTAAGCTGGTTAGGTCAGAATGTGTCGGCTTTCTTTGGTATCAGAAATTGTGTCGGGAACTCTTCACTCTCGATTGAAGCCACAATAGCTCGTAGAAAGTAGGAGAATTAAGCCGGTTAGGTTAAAATGCATCGAGTTCTTTGGGATCATAACTTCTTCGACAACTCTTCACTCTCGGCCGAAGCCACAATAGCCGTAGAAAGTACGGGAGTTGGCCGTAGAAAGTAGGGAATGCTTTCTTGGCCGAAGCAACAACAACTTGTAGAAAGTAGGAGAGTTAAGCTGGTTAGGTCAAAATGTGTCAGGTTCCTTCAATATCAGAATTTCCATAGGGAACTCTTCCCTCTTGGCCGAAGCAATACTATAGAAAGTAGGAGAGTTAAAGTGGTTAAATCATAATTCATTGGGTTCCATCGGGACCAATACTTTCGTAGGGAACTCTTAACTCTTGGTGGAAGCAAAAATAGCCTGTAGAAAGTAAGAGAATTAAGACGGTTAGGTCAGAATGCATCGAGTTCCTTTGAAATCAGAATTTTCGTAGGGAACTCTTTACTATTGGCCGAAGCAACAATAGCTCGTTGGAAGTAGAAAAGTTAAGCCAGTTGGGTCAGAATGCATTTGGTTCTTTCGATATCAGAACTTGCATAGGAAAATCTTCACTCATGGTCAAAGCAATAATAGCTCGTAGAAAGTAATAGAGTTAAGCTGGTTAGGTTAGAATGCATCGAGTTCCTTTGGTATCATAACTTGTGTCAGGAACTCTTCCCTCTTAGCTGAAGCCACAATAGCCCATAGAAAGTATGAGAGCTAAGCAAAATAGGTTAAAATGCGTCGGGTTCCTTCCAGATCAGAACTTGTGTTGGGAACTTTTCACCCTCGGTTGAAGCCACAATAGACCATAGAAAGTAGGAGAGTTAACCGAATAGGTTAAAATGCATCTAGTTCCCTCGAGATCAGTACTTTCATCAACAACTCTTCACTCTCGACTAAACCCACAATAGCCCGTAGAAAGTAGGAGAGTTAAATCGGTTAGGTCAGAATGCGTCGGGTTCCTTTAGGATCAGAACTTGCTTAGAGAACTCTTCACTCTTGGTCGAAGCCACAATAGCCCGTAGAAAGTAGGGGAGTTAAGACGGTTGGGTCAGAATGCATCGGGTTCCTTCAGAATAAGAACTTGCATATAGAACTCTTAACTCTTGGTCGAGGCAACAATAGGTCGTTGGAAGTAGAAGAGTTAAGCTAGTTCGGTCAAAATGCATTCGGTTCTTTCGATATTAGAACTTGCGTAGGAAAATCTTCACTCATGGTCGAAGCAACAATAGCCCATAAAAAGTAGAAGAGTTAAGCATATTAGGTCAGAATGCGTCTGGTTCCTTTGTGATCAGAACTTGTTGGTGAACTCTTCACTCTCGACCAAGAAACAATAGCCTGTAGAATGTAGGAGAATTAAGTCGGATAGCTCAGAGTGCGTAGGGTTCCGTCCGGATCAAAACTTTCATAATGAAATCTTCACTTATGGTCGAAGCAACAATAACATGTAGAAAGTAGGAGAGTTAAGCCGATTAGGTTAGAATGCGTCGAGTTGCTTTGGGATTAGAACTTGTGTGAGGAACTCTTCACTCTCGGCCGAAGCCACAATAACCCGTAGAAAGTAAAAGAGTTAAGCTGGTTTGATTAAAATGAATCGGGTTCTTTTAGAATCAGAACTTGTTCGTGAACTCTTCACTCTCGGCTGAACCTACAGTAGCCCGTAAAATGTAGGAGAGTTAAGCCGAAAAGCTCAAAGTGTGTCAGGTTCCTTCCGAATCAGAACTTTTATCGGGAACTCTTCACTCTCGGCTAAAGCCACAATGCCCCATAGAAAGTACGAGAGTTAAGTCGGTTAGGCAAAAATGCATCGGGTTCCTTCGTGATCAAAACTAGCGTAGAGAACTTTTCACTCTTTGGTCGAAGCCATAATAACCCGTAGCATGTAGGAGAGTTAAGCTGGTTAGTTCAGAATGTGTTGGGTTCCTTCGAGATCAGAACTTGTGTGGAGAACTCTTCAATCTTTGTCGAAGCCATAATAACCCATAGAAAGTAGGAGAGTTAAATCGATTAGGTCAGAGTGCATCGGGTTCCTTCGAGACATGAACGTGCATTAGGTACTCTTCACTCTTGGATGAAGCAATAACAGCCCATAGAAAGTTAGAGAGATAAGTCGATTAGGTCGCAATGCATCGGGTTCCTACGGGATCAAAACTTGCGTAGGGAACTTTTCACTTTTGGTTGTAGTAACTATAGCCGGTAGAAAGTAGGAGAGTTAAGCGGGTTAGGTCAAAATCCATCGGGTTCCTTTGAGTTCAGAACTTGCGTAAAGAACTTTTCACTTCGCCGAAGCCACAATAGGCCGTAGAAAGTAGGAAAGTCAAGCCGGTTAGGTCAGAATGCATCGGGTTCCTAAATTGCATAAGGAACTCTTCACTCTTGGTTGAAGCAACAATAGCCTGTAGAAAGTTGGATAGTTAAGCTAGTTAGGTCAGAATACGTCAGGTTCCTTCAGAATCAAAGCTTGCGTAGAGAACTCTTCACTCTTGGCTGAAGCAACAATAACCGGTAGAAAGTAGGAGAGTTAAGCTGGTTAGGTTGGAATGTATCAAGTTCTTTACGTATCAGAATTCACATAGGGAACTTTTTACTCTTGGCCAAAGCATCAATTTCTGTAGAAAGTAGGAGAGTTAAAGTGGTTAGGTCAGAATGCGTCGGGTTCCTTCGGGATCGATAGTTGTATAGGTAACTCTTCACACTCTTGGCCGAAGCAACAATAGCTAGTTGAAAGTAGAAGAGTTAAGCCAATTAGGTCAGAATGCGTTGGGTTCCTTCGATATCAGAACTTGCGTAGGAAAATATTCACTCACGGCCGAAGCAACAATAGCCTGTAGAATGTAGGAGAGTTAAGCCGATTAGGTCAAAATTCGTTGGGTTCTACGGTATTCAACTTTTCCTTCCTTACACTTCTTTTTTTCTTGTTCATTTTATTGATATAATTTTTACCACAACTCATCAGATAGGAATTGATAACCACTGTTTTCTTTTTTTAGAACTGTTTTCTTTTTATTTTAAAAATTAAACATATATACAATGCTTGCACTTTTAAGATTAGTGGCGATTTAAGAAGAATGATGATGGTTCATTCGTGACTTTCATTTGTGGTTCTAGGCCTCTAAATTTTTTTTCAATTACAATACTATGACGTCAAATAACTGTCGCGAAAAGTATTATCCGAAAAGTTTCGCCTTTTCCCGCGCGTTTTTTTTCCTTTTGTGATAATTTTTTTTCCTCCCTCCATTTTGTGATATAAACAACTGTCGTAGTAGATAATTTTTGTTGTAGTGTTACTACATTTGGAACTTGACAAAAACCTGTTTGCTAGATGATCCCTTATATGACTCAATTTCTTTTTCCTAGTGTTTTTATTCACTTATAAAGTCATTTCAAACACAATACTATACATTTGATTTGTGAACTTTAGTCACTATGGTTTCTTTACCTATGCATTGCCAAATCAAGCACTATACCATAAAACTTCTAGGACTAACTTATGAATTGATCAATTAAAATGACATGATTTGCACTATAGACGCCTTTTGCACACCACTTAGGTTGGTTTAGCACTATAGTTCTTGTCTTATTTACCATTTTTGGTCGTTAATTCCTTCTTTGTTTTTCAATTTTTGGTAGTTTATGAGTTAAGAAAGCTCACACTTAAGCATTGTTTGATAGTCTTTACAGCCTAAGCACCTCTTGGACACTACATAGGTTGGTTGGCACTATAGTTGATGCACTTGCACACTTGGTTTCCATTTAAGGTCCTTAAGTCCTTTTTGGTCACTTTTTGGTAGGTTATGTGTTGGAAATTGATAAGAAACCCCTAGGCATTGGATCTAAGAATCATGTTAAACAACAAGACTCAAAGAACACAACCCCACTAGCCGCAAAACCAATTTGATTTCAACCCCTAAGATAGGCTACATACAAATTGCTTAGATGATCTAAGAAACCAAGGATCGAACAAAATTAGAAACTCCCATCAATCCTTAATCTTCAAAACACTCCACAAGTAAGGTAGATCAATTCTCACTTGAATGCTTCAAATGTTTGTGCATTCTATCACAACAGACAAGAACAAAATTCTACATTCTAGAATTTTCAGATTTCTTTCATCCCAAATTCTTCTTTTTAAATGTGGAAAAATTACAACCCTATTTATACTAATTAAAATATGAAATGAAAGGTCAAAACATTTAATTTGATAACCTTTCAACTAACATAATAACTAAAAACACATAAACATTATTTCTTAAACATTTAAATTTATGACTTTTGAGTTGCCCAAAATAACTCTTCAACTTCCAAGCATTGCATCTACTCAACTTCTTCATTTGATTCAATCATGATTTCTTGATCCATATCAGGAATGCTCACAGTTAAACATTCTTGGTTTGTCTTTAAACCTTAGGCACCTTTTGGACACTACTTGGGTTGGTCTGGCACTATAGTTGTTGCTTTTGTGCACTTATTTTCATTTTGGGTCGTTAAGTCCTTTTTTCTGACATTTTGGTAGATTTTGAGTTGAGAAAGCTCACACTTAAGCATTCTTTGGTTGTGTTTATATAATAGGCACGTTTTTTAAACTACTTAGGTTTGTTTGGCACTATAATTATTGCACATGCGCACTTGGTTGCCATTTCGGGTCGTTAAGTTATTTTTTCAGATATTTTGGTAGGATATGAGTCGACAAAGCTCACACTTACAAGTTCTTGGGTTGCATTTACAGCTTAGGCACTTTTTGGACACTACTTAGGTATGTTTCGCACTATAGTTGTTTCACTTAGGCACTTGGTTGCCAATTGGGGTCGTTAAGTCTTTTTTTTTTTACATTTTTGTTTGTTATGAGTCGAGAAAGCTCACACTTAAATATTATTTGGTTGCGTTTATAGCTTACGCAACTTTTGGATACTACTTAGGTATGTTTGACATTTTATTTGTTGCTCTTGGGCACATGCTTGCCATTTCGAGTCGTTAAATCATTTTTTCTGACTTATCGGTAGGTTATGAGTCGGGAAAGCTCACACTTAAGCATTCTTTGGTTGTCTTTAAACCTTAGTCACCTTTTAGACACTAATTAGGTTGTTTTAACAGCATATTTGTTTAACTTACGCACTTGGTTGAAATTTTTGTTCATCAAGTCCTTTTTTGTGATTTTTTGGTAGCTTATGAGTTAAGAAAGCTCACACTTAAGCATTCAATGGTTGCCTTTACAACTTAACACCGTTTGGATAGTAGTTAGGTTGGTTTGACACTATAGTTATTGAATTTGGGCACTTGGTTGCCATTTCGGGTTGTTAAGTCATTTTTTTCTCATTTTTTCGTAGCTTATGAGTTGGAAAAGCTCACAGTTAAGCATTGTTTGGTTGATTTTAAGCCTTATGCACCTTTTGGACACTAGTTAGGTTAGTTTGGCACTATATTTGTTGCACTTGGGCACTTGGTTGCAATTCGAGTCGTTAAGTCCTTTTTTCTAACATTTTGGTAGGTTATAAGTAGAGAAAGTTCACACTGAAGCATTCTTTGATTGCATTTACAACGTAGGCACCTTTTGGACACTACCTAGGTTGGTTTGGCATTATAGCTGTTGCACTTGGACACTTGATTTCCACTTCAGGTCGTTAAGTCCTTTTTCTCACATTTTTTAAAGTTATGATTTGGAAAATCTCACACTTAAGCATTTTTTTTGCTGTCTTTAAACCTTAGGAACCTTTTGGACATTAATAAGGTTTCTTTGGCACCATAGTTGTTGCACTTTGGCACTTGGTTGCAATTTCGGGTTGTTAAGTCCTTTTTTCTAACTTTTGTTAGGTTATGAGTCGGGAAAGCTAACACTTAAGCATTCTTTTGTTTCCTTTACAGCTTACGCACCTTGGTTTGGCACTATAGTTGTTGTACCTTGGCATTTGGTTGTCATTCCGGGTTGTTAAATTCTTTTTTCTAACTTTTTAGTTGGTTATGAGTCTAGAAAGCTCACATTTAAGCATTCTTTGGTTTTCTTTAAAGCTTAGGCACCTTTTGGACACTACTTAGGTTTATTTGGCACTATAGTAGTTGCATTTGGGCACTTGGTTGCGATTTTAGGTTGTTCAGACCTTTTTTTCTCACTTTTTGGTAGCTTATGCATTGGAAAAGCTCACAGTTAAGCATCGTTTGGTTGTCTTTAAATCTTAGGCACATTTTGGACACTAGTTAGGTTTGTTTGGCACTATAGTGTTGCATCTGGACACTTGGATGCAATTTGTGTCGTTAAGTCCTTTTTTCTAATATTTGAGTAGGTTATGAGTAGAGAAAGCTAACACTTAAACATTCTTTGTGTTGGAATTTATGTCCTAAAACAGAACAAGAATTCTAACCAACGATAACAAAAAAATCCACCTTAACCCTTGATCCATGCCGTCCATTGGGAGGTACAGCACTGGACATGATTGAGAACTATCGGTTCCCAGCCGCAAGTTTCGACATCGACAAAGATTTTCCAAGGGAAATGAAAATTTTGGAAATGGGTAGTGAAGAAAAATAAGGTTGAAAGGATTTTGTTTGGAGAGTGGACAAAATTATGACCGATGTGGAGAAAAGGGAACATATGGGGTTCGGTTTACAGGGATTTTTCTTAAGGATTGTTGGAATAACAAAGAGATTGTGAGGAGATTTAAGGGCAACGACAAGAATGGCAGAATGTTAAATCCCAAAAGACTAAATGGCCAATTGAATGTTTAAGTAGATTGATTTGCCTGTTAGCTGTTTTCTTGCTTCTTTACGGAAATGGGGTAGAAAGAGTAGAACGATGACATAGTTCACTTTGTTTTTCTCTTTACAAAGTAGCCAATGACTTAAAAGAAAGACATTGCACAACAAGACCATTAGAAAATAATATACGTAAGAAAGAATACAACGTAAGCAGAAAAGAAATGGAAGAAAAATACCCCAAAACTTCAAAATGCAATATGATCATAACAAATTTGTATCATCATGAACAGATCGAACAAACTCCAAAACAGATTTTGCAGTGGGCTTCCGACTCAAATAAACAGCCTCCATGCTTGCCAAATTCCTAAAGGCAGCGCAATTAAGCAGTAACCATCAATTCAAAACAACAGGAAAGACAGAAAGAGTTGCAATGCGTTAGTTTACTGTTTCAGATCGCTTTAGAAGGGGACCCTGCAACAAATTCCGACCAGACCCAGAGGCCAGCTGCCGCTTGATCTTCTCCAAACTGTCCCCGGCATCTTCCGCTCTCTCCACCAACAACAATCATAAATTAAAAACATGTTGAGCCAACAAAGATACACACCAGCAAACTTTTGAACATAGGACCCTCCTAAACTACTCACTTTTGAACATAGGACTTCCCCAACTATCTACTCACTTCTGAACATACAACCTTGATAGAACACTTATGTACTGTTTCTATTATATTGATATTTGAGACTTAAAGTTGCAATAGAAAGAAAATTACAGAGAAATTACAAACAACAGCAAAGAAACCCTCCTAATCCAAAACAGAAATAAACACAATTCAAAATACTACAATTAAAAAGAACAATTCTGGCAGGCCTTCCTTTTACTAAAAACTGCCTGCCCTTTCCCATCTCCCTCTCATCCATTTAACTTCCTGTTTTAGATAACTGTCATCCTTTTGAATAAGTAACTGTGTTGATTACTAACGTGCCTTACTTTCCTTTCTTCTATTATAAGTAAAATAACAATGGTGGTCTAACAGACCTCCTAAACTATCCACTCTAGAGCATGTTAAATCACCAATTCATCCAAAAACTAATGACGTAAATGTAATATTATATCTTCAACGTAAATGTAAATGTAAACTAATGACACTACAAGTGATTTTGAAACTAAGACATTGAAGCAGTATGTTAGGAAGGGTGATGGAACCAGCAAGAGTGGGGGGAGTTCTTTAAAACAATCAGAGGTCAAGAGAAAGAAGGGATCAGCTAAATCTATTTCTGGAAAAAACGTGAAAAGATTGTCAGGTGATGATGATAAAAAGGAAACCACACCTGTGCTGAAACCAGCCTCCAAAAATTGGAAGTAAATCAAAGGATCAAGGCACTCTTGAAATTGGAAGTAAACTTGGTAGCACAGGGAATACGTGGGGTTCGGCTTACAGTGATTTTTCTTAATGATTGTTGGAAGAACAAAGAGATTGTGAGGAGATTTAAGGGTAACGACACAAATGCAGAATGTTAAATCCAAAAAGGCAAATGGCCAATTGAATATTTAAGGAAGTTTGATCTGCCTGCTAGCTGTTTTCTTGCTTCTTTATGGAAATGTGTAAGACCTCCAATTATTCATACATATCAAAGGAGGGGCAGAAAAGTAATTGGACAAATTAATAATGAGGAAGGAAAAAGAGGAGGAGATCGTGCAGGTGGGGCCCAGGCACAGAAATAAGAGAAAGATGAGAGAAGGAATATAAATAGGTTTTTTAGGTCTAGGGGAGGTAGGTTTTATTTTTATCCTGAAGTTGGCGGCTGCTTAGCCTAGAGGAATATCCAGTCTTTCCCTAGAGGAAGCTGGGTTTGTCTTCATTATTCCTTGTTTTTCTTGAATCTTTATGTTTTTCTGTACTCATTTTGGCTATATATAAATAAAGATAGCAGAGAGCTACCTCTGTTTTTGGCCATTGTAAGGGAGAAATAGTGAAGTAAGCAAGTTGAATCCTTACATATTGGTATCAGAGCCTCCACACTGGGGGTGATCACGCGTCTGATGGCTCAAAGACAGATAGAAGAACGGGTAGAAGGTACTGAAAAGGAAATTATGAGTCTGAAGGAGATGATGCTGGAAATGAAGAAATCGATGGATCGAATGACAGACGAGCTAAGAGAAAACCATGGTGCTAAGAAAAAAGAAGAAGCAGGGACTACGACGACATCAGGTTGAAACTGAAGGGAAAACTGGAAGAGGCCGGAACCACAGTCGAGTCGGGTGGAAGCAGCGCAGACCGAAGTACAAAAAATTAGAAATGCCACTGTTTACAGGGGTGAACCCTGAATCCTGGGCGTACGGCAGAACATTTTTTTGATATAAATGACTTACCGAAGCTGAGAAGGTCAAAGTAGCAGTCGTGAGTTTTGGACAGGAAGAGGTAGACTGGTTTAGATGGAGTAATCGTAGAAAGAGGGTGGAATCTTGGGAGGACTTGAAGGAAAGGATGTTTGATTTCTTTAATGATACAGGACAGCAGAGCTTGGGGGCAAGATTAATCCGTATTAAGCAAGAAGGCTCATACAGCGAGTACGTTAAGAAGTTTGTTACATACTCAGCCCCCCTCCCGGACATGGCAGAAAGTGTTCTGCTGGATGCGTTTTTAACGGGTCTGGAACCCTCACTGCAAGCGGAAGTAATCAGCAGACACCCTCAAACTTTAGAGGAATGTATGAAGGAAGCTCAGCTGGTGAATGATAGGAATATAGCATTAAAACTGGCGATGGAAGAGTTGGATATAGTTGAGCCCAAAAGGAATGAGAACAGCAGCAAATTTCAAGGAAAAAATGAGAAGACAGAAAGTAAAAAGACAGAGTTTGTGATGAAGCAGGTAACTATTCCATTGAAAAATGATTACCAGAAAAAAGATCCCCCAATTAAACGGCTGTCGGATACGGAATTTAGAGCAAGGCTGGATAAGGGGCTTTGTTTCAGATGTAATGAAAAGTACGCCCCAGGCCATCGATGTAAAGGGAGAGAAAAAAGAGAGTTGATGCTCCTTATACTAAATGAGGAAGAAGACCACAAAAGGGAAGAGGATACAGAGGATGAGGCAAGCGAAGTAATAGAACTGAATCATCTGGAATTGAATATGGATAACCCTATTGAATTGAGGTTGATCACGGGAGTTACATCAAAAGGGACGATGAAATTAAAAGGACATGTGAACGGAAGGGAAGTAGTTATTCTGATTGACAGCGGGGCGACCAATAACTTCATCAGCCAAGTGTTGGTAGATGAACTACAGCTGAGCATCGATCCGGGAACTCGTTTTGGAGTTACCATTGGGAATGGCAACCAATGTGAAGGAAGTGGGATTTGCAAGAGGGTGAAGGTGAAGTTAAAAGAGTTAACAATCGTAGCAGATTTCCTAGCGGTAGAGTTAGGAACGGTAGACTTGGTGCTTGGGATGCAATGGCTAGATTCGACAGGAACCATGAAGGTTCACTGGCCATCCCTAACCATGACGTTTTGGAGGAAGGGTAGAAGAATAATCCTAAAAGGTGACCCTTCTCTAACGAAGTCAGAATGTTCATTGAGAACCTTAGAGAAAACGTGGCAATCCGGGGACCAAGGATTCCTCTTGGAATTCGAAAACTATGAAGGAGAATCGGAAACAGAAGCTGAATTGAAGGGAAAGGAAGAAGGATTACCCATGGTTCAGCGATTGCTCGAGCAATATGCAGATGTCTTTAGGTTGCCCAGGGGTTTACCGCCAAGGAGAGCCATAGACCATCGCATTCTGACCGTGGCCGATCAGAAACCAATTAATGTAAGACCATATAAGTATGGCCATGTACAAAAGGAAGAGATTGAAAAATTGGTGTTAGAAATGTTACAAGCTGGGGTGATTCGTCCAAGCCGCAGCCCATATTCGAGCCCGGTCCTCTTAGTGAAGAAAAAAGATGGAGGGTGGAGATTTTGTGTAGATTACAGGAAACTCAATCAAGTAACGGTGGCTGATAAATTTCCAATTCCCGTGACCGAAGAACTCTTAGATGAACTTCATGGTGCGACAGCTTTCTCAAAGTTAGACCTTAAATCTGGATACCACCAGATTAGGATGAGGGAGGAAGATGTGGAGAAAACAGCTTTCCGCACGCATGAAGGACATTATGAGTTCTTGGTGATGCCTTTCGGCCTTACGAATGCTCCTGCCACCTTCCAATCTCTCATGAACGAGGTGTTCAAACCATTCCTTCGAAGGTGTGTCCTGGTTTTTTTTTATGACATTCTAGTTTATAGTGTGGACATAGATGAGCACATGAAACATTTAGGAATGGTTTTTGCTATCTTGAGGGACCATGAATTGTTTGCAAATAGGTCTAAATGTGTCATTGCTCATTCCCAAGTTCAATATTTGGGTCATCTGATTTCCAGCAGAGGAGTGGAGGCTGATGAGGACAATTCGCAGTATGGTAAATTGGCCACGGCCGAAAGATATAACTGGGCTGAGGGGATTCCTTGGACTGACTGGGTATTATAGAAGATTTGTGAAAAGCTATGGAGAAATAGCTGCACCCTTAACCAAATTACTTCAGAAAAATGCATTCCATTGGAATGAGGAAGCTACAATAGCGTTTGACCAGCTGAAGCTAGCAATGACAACCTTACCGGTATTAGCATTGCCGGATTGGTCTCAGCCCTTCACAATCGAAACTGATGCTTCAGGAGTAGGTTTAGGTGCAGTTTTATCACAGAATGGTCATCCCATCGCATTCTTCAGCCAGAAACTGTCCCCAAGAGCCCAGGGTAAGTCGATCTATGAAAGGGAATTGATGGCGGTTGTCCTTTCGGTGCAAAAATGGAGACATTATCTCCTGGGCTGAAAGTTCACAATTGTTTCAGATCAGAAGGCTCTGAAATTTCTGTTAGAACAGAGGGAAGTTCAGCCTCAATTCCAAAAGTGGCTCACAAAACTTTTGGGGTATGACTTTGAGATCTTATACCAGCCGGGTCTGCAGAATAAGGTGGCGGATGCTCTCTCAAGGAAGGACCATTCGGTGAAGTTAAATACAATGACAACCACAGGCATAGTTGATATAGAGATAATAGCGAAGGAAGTTGAAATGGATCAAGAACTTCAGAAAATTATTGCCGAACTTAAGGGAGAGGTGGATCAAGGTGGGAAATACCAGTGGAACAATGGCAGGCTGCTATATAAAGGAAGGATGGTGCTGCCGCGAAATTCCTCCCTCATTCCGAGTCTTCTACACACGTTCCATGATTCCATATTAGGAGGGCACTCGGGATTCTGATGGATCTTACTGTTCCAACTCTTAATATAGAAGGATGAAATATATATGATAGTATTAAGATGAAAATGGTAGAAAATAAGTAGTACAGAATGCTCTCAATCGACGGCTCCCTCTCCTGCTATTCTATCTTTCAAGAATAAAACAGTAAGACTCTTGACAACCAAAAACCTACTCATCCTTTCCTTCTCTTCTTTATTTATATTCGCTCCCTCACTTCCCTCATCGTGGTCCCCTCTCAGCGAATCGTGCGACGACGCTCCACTCACCTGTGGTCCCCACCTGCAGTTGGTTACATAACCAACTTCCCCTCCTTCTTCTCTTTCCTATTCCTTCTCCTACTATATTGGTGTATGATGGGTGGTCTAACATTGCATTCCCGGTCCAGTTTCACCTTGTCCTCAAGGTGGAAATCGGGGAAGGATTGCTGAAAGTTGTCATAGCTTTCCCATGTGGCTTCGTGATGCGGCAGACCCTTCCAGCTTATTAAAACCTCCCACCTGCCTGTTTCGTTTTGTCTATATCCGTTAGTTTCCTGTGGTACGGCTTTCCACTCGTGATTTGCAGTCAAAAATGGCAACAGTTCTTCGCTATTCGCACTCTCCCCAACAGCCTTTTTTAATTGTGACACATGGAACACGGGGTGGATTGTTGCGGCCGCTGGTAGTTCCAGCTGATATGCCACCTGACCGATTCGCTTCACTATCTTATAAGGCCCGAAATACTTTGGTGATAGCTTTTCATTCCTCTTTCTCCGCAAGGATACCTGTCTGTATGGCCTAATTTTTAGGAACACTTGATCTCCTTCTTTGAATTCGACATGTCTTCTTTTTATGTCGGCGTAGCGTTTCATTTTGTCCTGAGCAATGCGTAGGTGTTCCTTCAAAGCCCCCAATGCTACATCTCTTTCCTTCAGTTGCTCATCCAAGGATGAGTTGGAAGTTTCCCGTTCTCCATAATACAGTAGGGCTGGTGGGTTCTCCCGTACACCGCTTGGAATGGTGACACGCCCAACGATCTTTGGAATGTGGTGTTATACCAATATTCAGCCCAGTGTAACCATTTCATCCAATCCTTTGGTTTTTCCCCGCAGAAGCATCTTAGGTAGATTTCAACCGACCTGTTGACCACCTCGGTCTGTCCGTCTGTCTGGGGGTGGTAGGCCGTGCTTCGGTTTAACTTGGTACCAGCTAGACGAAAGAGTTCTTTCCAAAAGTGACTCAGAAAGATCTTGTCCCTATCAGATACGATTGACTGCGGAAATCCGTGTAATCTTACTACTTCTTTAACGAATACTTCAGCTACCATTTTGGCGTCAAAGGGATGTTTAAGACTGAGGAAATGCGCATATTTGCTGAAGCGATCCACCACTACGAATATGACATCAAACCCCATTGATTTAGGCAATCCTTCGATAAAATCCATGGTTATATCCTCCCATACTCTCTTTGGGACCTCGAGGGGAGTCAATAATCCTGCTGGAGATAGAGCTAAGGTTTTATTCCGCTGGCACGTCATGCATTCCTCGCAATATTTGCGCACTTCTGCCTTCATTCCTACCCAAAACAGCTCTCCTGTTAGTCGTTTATAGGTCCTTAAGAATCCTGAATGACCCCCGATGACTGAATCATGATAGGTATGCAGAATGGCTGGTCTCATGAGGAATTCTTTGCAATTACTAACCTCCCCTTGTATCTCAATAGGCCGTGTTGCAGCGTGTAGTTCTTTACCTCTTCCTCCTTCTGAATTCTGTCGATGATATTCTTCAGATATTCATCTTTGTCAACTTCCTCTCTGATTACCTTGATATCTACCAAAGTGTGAGCGGTTAGTTGGTTAAGATGGACAGTTGGAGGTATTCGCGAGAGGCCATCTGCTGCCTTGTTTCCAATCCTGGTTTGTACATTACCTCGAACGAGTACCCCAGCAGTTTTGCAATCCACTTCTGATGTTGTGGTTGGATAACTCTCTGTTCCAGTAGGAATTTTAGTGATCTTTGATCTGTTTTAACTATGAATGTCCTCCCAAGTAGATAGGGTCGCCAGCGTTGAACTGCCATTACCACTGCCATTAATTCCCTCTCATATACTGGTTTGGCTCGGTCGCGCGCTGCTAGTGTGTGGCTATAAAACGCTATAGGTCTTTTATTCTGCATTAGTACCGCCCCAATTCCATAGCCGGATGCATCTGTCTCTACTTCGAAGGGTGTATTAAAATCGGGGAGAGCTAATATGGGTAGAGTCATCATTGCTTGTTTAAGCTTTTCAAACGCCTCATGTGCTTCTTCACTCCATTTAAATGCGCCGAGCTTGAGCAGCTGCGTCAGGGGTGCCGCTATGGATCCATAATGCTGTACAAAACGACGATAATATCCAGTCAGCCCTAAGAATCCTCTGATCTCACGAACGTTTGTTGGTACTGGCCATTGCTTGACGGCTTTAATTTTTTCAGGGTCCACTTCTACTCCTCTTCCCGATAATACATGTCCCAAATATTCTACCTTTGAACCCGCAAAGCAGCATTTCTTTCGGTTGGCAAACAAATTATGCTCCTTAATACTTCCAGCACTAGTTCCATGTGGTGACAGTGTTCCTCTAAATTCCTGCTATAAACTAGTATGTCGTCAAAGAAAACTAAGACAAATTTCCTCAGATAGACCCTAAAAATAGAATTCATCAGTGATTGGAAGGTTGCGGGTGCGTTTGTGAGCCCAAATGGCATCACTAAGAACTCGTAATGACCCTCGTGAGTTCTAAAGGCAGTTTTCTCTATGTCTCGACTACACATCCTCAGTTGGTGATAACCGGCTTTCAGGTCTATTCTGGAAAATAGGCTGGCACCATTCAATTCATCAAACAGTTCTTCAACAACGGGGATAGGAAACTTATCTGGGATGGTTATGTTATTGAGCGCTCGATAATCCACGCAGAATCGCCAGCTCCCATCTTTTTTCTTGACCAAGAGCACAGGACTAGAGTAGGGACTTGTGCTCGGCCGTATAATTCCTGACGCCATCATTTCATCCACCAGTTTTTCCAGTTCTTCCTTCTGTTGGAATGCGTACCGATAAGGTCGGACATTCACCAGGTCTGCTCCTCCCCTTATGTGTATATGGTGTTCAATATCCCTGCTGGGAGGCAGTCCCTTAGGCTCCTCGAAGACATCCTTATACTGCGTTAGAACCGCCTTGATGCCCTCAGGTTCACTTTCGTTCTCTTCAGTTTTTATCTCAGTTTGGCATGCCTCCAATGTTCTGCACTCAATCAGATACCCCGTGTCCGTTTCCACCCATGATTTAGTGAGGTTCTTTAGACTCACTTGAGTTTTTGTTAAACTCGGATCTCCTTTTAGCACCACCTTTTTACTGTTATGAAAAAAAGACATGGTTAGGTTCCTCCAATCCATTTCTGTCACTCCCAAGGAGTGTAACCATTGCATTCCCAAGATCAAATCTACTCCTCCGAGTTCAAGTGGTAGGAAATTTTCTACTACTGTCCACCCACTGAGATTCAACTCCACTTTTTCAAACACTCCCTTGCCTTTGATGGCTGTTCCGGACCCCAGTATTACTCCATAGTTGGCAGTGTCTTTTGTGGTTATCTTCAATGTCTTGACTAGCCGATCAGAGATGAAGTTGTGGGTTGCTCCACAGTCGACCAGCACGACAACTTCCTTGCTTTGGATTGTGCCTCTTATCTTCATGGTTCCCGGATTTGTCAATCCCACTACTGAGTTAATACATAACTCGACTACTTCTCCCGGGTCGTGCTGCAACTCCATGGCCTTCAAGTCTTCTAAATCGTATTCATCTTCCTCAATGATTTCTTCTTCTACATCGTCAGCCCTGACCACAAACATTCGTAACTCGCGAATCTCCCTTGCCTTGCACTTGTGCCCGGAGTAATACTTCTCATCACACTTAAAACAGAGTCCCTTCTCTCTCTTGGCCTGGAATTCCGCGTCCGATAGTCGTCTAGAGGGTCCTTCTTTCCTAACCTCCTTCGCCGGCGAAGCTCTCAGGGTAATCGTTCTGATTGGGAAGACTGCGTTCTCTTTATTCCCTTGTTCCTTTACCCCAACGTATGTTTTGGTTGTAGGATAGCTGCTACTCGAGAATTTCGTTCCAGAATATCCTGGTAAGTTTGCTTCCCTCCTCAGGATCTCCCGTTGTTCTACCATTTGTGCGTATCTCATCATCTCGGCTAATCCCACGGGATTGCAGAATTCCGTTTCTACCTTAATCCACGGTAACAACCCTCCCATGAATGTTTCTTCCACGATCTTTTCCGGGATATCCGATAATGGGGCCACCCATTTATCGAAGAGATTCCTATACTCCTCTACGCTTGACTTCTGCTGGATACGCAAGAACCGGCCATACAAAGAACCTTCGCGGGATGATCGGAATCGGATCAATAATCGCTCCTTTAAGTTTAACCAGCAGGTGAACTTGTCTCTCTCCTCCTGTGATCGATACCAGTTGAGTGCGGGTCCTTCAAAGCTGATAGTGGCGACCGTCAGTTTTTCAGAATCCGTTAGTTTGTGTATTTGAAAGTACTCTCTGCGCGGAACAGCCACGAGTCGGGGTCATCTCCATCGAATACCGGTATTTCTACTTTTTTGAATTTGTTTTGATCATTGCCATCCTCTTCGCCGTCTTCCTTCTTTTCTGCCGTCCCTTTTTTTGTTTCTCTATTTGCCGAACTTTCTCCCTCCACCGTTTTTCCCGTCCATGTTTCTTGTACTAACGAGTCGATACCCTTTCCGCTTGCTAATACCCGTTCCTTGGCCATTGTTTCCATGAAGATCATCACCATCTGGTGAGTTTTCTCCACTTGAGCCTGCAAGTTTTCCATGTTCTGTGACATTACGGTAAGTTTCTCTTCCATCGCCGGGATTTTGTTGAGTTCTTGTTCGTGCGTGTCTCTTCTCTCTTCGCTTCTGGTTTGAACCATGGTTTCCCTTTCTTTTTGGATCGATGGTGCTCTGATACCAAATTGATGGATCTTAACTGTTCCAACTCTTAATATAGAAGGATGAAATATATGCGATAGTATTAAGATGAAAATGGCAGAAAATAAGTAGTACAGAATGCTCTCACTCGACGGCTCCCTCTCCTGTTATCCTATCTTTCAAGAATAAAACAGTAGGACTCTTGACAATGAAAAACCTGCTCTTCCTTTCCTTCTCTTCTTTATTTATATTCGCTCCCTCACTTCCCTCATCGTGGTCCCCTCTCAGCGAATCGTGCGACGACGCTCCACTCACCTGTGGTCCCCACCTGCAGTTGGTTACATAACCAACTTCCCCTCCTTCTTCTCTTTCCTATTCCTTCTCCTACTATATTGGTGTATGATGGGTGGTCTAACAGGATATTGGCTGGGATTATGTGGCTTCTGTTGGATCTTCTGGGGGAATTCTTACCATGTGGGACAACAGTAAAATATCTGTAACAGAGGTCATTAAAAGACGCTTCTCTTTGTCAATCAAATGCCTCAGTTTGTGCAAAAAGGTTTGTTGGATCACAAATGTCTATGGCCCTTGTGGTTTCAGAGAAAGGAAATTGGTTTGGCCCGAATTGTCTTCCTTAGCTGATTGTTCGGCCGTGGCCTGGTGCATAGGTGGGGATTTTAATATCACTCGTTGGGCCCGGGAAAGATTTACTTTTGGCAGAAGTACTAGAGGAATGTCATTATTCAATAAGTTTATTGACATGGTTTCTCTCATGGAAATTCCATTGTAAAATGGAAGGTTCACTTGGTCTAGAGACGGTAGTTCTCCTTGAAGATCATTATTAGACAGATTCTTCATAAATCAGATGTGGGATGTTTGTTTTGAAAATTCTCGGGTTTCTCGAAAAGCACGCATCTTCTCGGATCACTTTCCTTTATTCTTGGAGGCTGGTTCTTTTCTTTGGGGTCCCTCTCCTTTTCGGTTTTGTAACAGCTGGTTGGTGTCCAGTGATTCTAATCAGATTATTGTTGAAACAGTGAGCAACTCTAACTTCCAGGGATGGGCTGGTTTCATTCTTCATGAGCAGTTGAGATCAGTTAAATTGGCAGTAAAAGCTTGGAATATTGGTGCGCAAGCTAAGGTAAAAGAAAAAAAACAGAGAAATCCTTGATGTCAAAATTAGAAAAATATGATTCTGCGGCTGAGTTGATTGGATTAAATCAAGAAGAGTTGAATTCTAGAGCTGCTTTGCAAGCGGAATTACTTAGTATTTATCAAAATGAAGAGCGTAATTTTATTCAGAAGAGTAAACTCAATTGGCTTTCTTTGGGTGATGAGAATACGGGCTTCTTCCACCGCTTTCTAAATGCGAAAAAAAGAAGGAACCTCATAACTGAATTAAAAAATGATGATGGGGTTGTCTCGACTTCATTCCGCGACATTGAAAGGCTTGTGCTGGAATTTTTTGAGTCACTTTATACCAGAATTCCGGGGGACAGATTCTCCCTATTAACAGTAATTGGTCTTGTGTTTCTTCAATTCAGAATGAGGCTCTTGTTACCCAATTTTCAGTGGAGGAGATCTTTAAGGCATTAAAGGCACTTGGCAACAATAAAGCTCCGGGCCCGGATGGCTTCACAGTGAAGTTCTTAATCACCCAATGGTCTATTTTCAAGGATATCTTCAAATCACTAATGAATGTCTAAAACAAGAGAATGTGACTCTAGTCAAGGATTGTGACTAATGAATGTCTAAAACAAGTTCTTAATCACCCAATATTTGCATTCCAAGAAAATTTTATTTATTTAGTGCAGAAAAAAGAGAATGTGACTCTAGTCAAGGATTTCCGTCCAATCAGCCTTACTACGTTAGCATACAAGGTCGTTGCAAAGGTTTTATCTGAACGTCTAAAACAAGTTATGAATGCAATTATAAGCCCCACTCAAAGCGCCTTTATTGAAGGTAGGCAAATTCTTGACCCAATATTAATTGCTAACGAGGCCGTGGAAGATTATAGGGCAAAACAGAAAAAAGGATGGATTTTAAAACTTGACTTGGAAAAAGCCTTCGATAGGGTGAATTGGAACTTTTTAGAAAAAAATTTATCTTTGAAAAAGTTTAGTTCAAAATGGATATCATGGATAATGGGCTGCCTAAAAATTCCAAAGTATTCAGTCTTCATCAATGGTAAGCCTAGAGGCCGGATAACAGCATCTAGAGGTATCTGCCAAGGGGACCCCCTCTCCCCCTTTTTATTCCTCCTAGTAAGTGAGGTTTTAGGAGAAATCATAAACAAGCTTCATATTAACAGCCAGTTTGAAGGTTTCCTTGTTGGCAAAGACTTGATCCACCTCCCTTTGCTTCAATTTGTCGATGATACTCTTCTCTTTTTATTCCAGCTTCCGATTATATATTTAGGTCTCCCTTTGGGAGGCTACCCTCGACAAAAGTCTTTTTGGCAACCAGTCATTGATCGAATTCACAAGAAACTTGAAAGGTGGAAAAGATATAACATCTCTAGAGGCGGAAGACAAACCTTATGCAACTCAGTTCTGGTTAGCCTTCCTACATACTACCTACTTTATTTTCTGTACCTGAAAATGTGGCTGCCTCTTTGTTAAAGTGAGTTTTCGGAGTGAAGGAAAAGGTCTGCAATACTCCTTGAAAGACAGGGGAAGCAGAAGATTGGTGTTCTATATTCTGGTTTGCTTATTAGTATTTTGTTGTTCGGAATTTTGGATTAGGAGGTTTTCTTTGTTTGATGTTTGTGAATTATATGTAACGTGACTCATTTTCTAAGGTTCACGGTTTGCTTATGTTGTAAGTTGTGTTTGAATTGTCAATATAATAGAAACACTACATCAGTGTTCTATCATGATGTCATCCTTGGAATGCAATGGCTGCACACGTTGGGGTAACTGAAGTGGATTGGCGGAAACTCACTTTAACTTTCATACAAAATGAAAAGAATGTTGTTATAAGGGGTGACCCGAGTTTGACAAAGACTAGAGTGAGTCTGTAACACATGATGGAGACATGGACACCATCTGATTACGGTTTCTTGACAAAATGTCGAGCTATGGAGGGAGGAATGACATTTACCGAACTATATGGAATTGATGATGTTCCTACATTTCAAGAGTTACTACCAGCAGACAATTTTGGCTATCCTAAAAATCTAGCAACAAAGAAGTGGGAAGTGCTTGTTAGTTGGAAAGGAATACCACCTCATGAGGCTACATGGGAGAATTGTGATGATTTTACACAAAAGCTTCCTCATTTCCCACCTTGAGAACAAGGTGTCTTTGGAGAGGGAGAGTAATGATAGACCACCAATTGCAATACAATATAGCAGAAGAAAGACAAGTGGAATTGCACGTGCACAGGTGATGGAATTGGAGGAAGTGGAAACCACCTTAGTGGGGACAACAGTTAGTTACAGGGGGAGGTTAAAAGGGAGAGATGGAAGGAAAGATGGGGGTTGGTTAATCAGTTTCTGGAAGTGGAGGGGCTGTATTTTCTGGAGAGCAGAATTACAGAAGTTGTTCAGTTACTTTAATCTTAGAAAGTGTTTTCCATTATCGTAAACTACTTTTGATGTTTGAATGTTTTATTTTGTACTTGGTTATTGTCTGTAATAGTACTTATTTGTTCTGTGTTTTCAAGACTGGTTTGAGTATTGTATTCTGTAATAGTTTGGTTGCTTAATGAACAAATAAGAACCATTACTTGGTGTTCTATCAGCTTCTCAATCAAGCATTCACATCTCAATAAGGTATCATACATGCAATCAAACAATCACAACATACATACCATTTACTCAAAACGACCTAAAACATGCTCAAAACGTGTCTAAGTTTCACTTGAACTTTCAAAACGACCTAAAACAGCTTACGTGTAGGTTCGTAACTCATAACCTACGAAAAAAGTTCAAACATTGTGAAAAAAGCACTACAAGACCCAAAATGGCAACCAAGTGTGTAAGTGCAACAAACTTAATTCAAACCAACCTAAAACGTGCTCAAAACGTGTCTAGGTATTACTTGAGTTTTCAAAACGACCTAGCAAATCCTAAGTGTAAGTTCGTAACTCATAATCTACCAAAAAGGTTGAAAAAAGCATTTCAAGACCAAAAATGACAACCAAGTGCAACAAACTCAATCTAACCTAAAATGTATTCAAAACATGTGTAAGTATCACTTGAATTTTCAAAACGACCAAGCAATGCTTAAGTGTAAGTTTGTAACTCACAACCTACCAAAATTTCAAAAAGTATGAAAAAAGTACTTCAATGTAAAACTTAGTTTCAAACCAACCTAAAACGAGTTCAAAACGTGTCTAAGTTTCACTTGAACTTTCAAAACGACCTAACAAATATTCAATACAAGTTCATAAGTCATAACCTAGCAAAAAGTTCAAAATTTTTTAAAAAGACACTCCAAAACCCAAAATGTCAAGTGTGTAAGTGCAACGAACTTAGTTCTATACAAACCTAACAAGTATTGGAAACACGTATAAGTTTTCAAACACCCTAACAACGCTTAAGTGTAAGTTTATAACTCATAACTTACCAAAAATTTCAAAAAGTGTGAAAAAAAATCTTTCAAGACTCAAAATGGCAACCATGGCTGTATGTAAAACTAACTTAGTTTGTAACAACCTAAAAGGTGTTCAAAAATGTTTAAGTATCACTCGAACCTTAAAAACGACCTAATAATGCTTTAGTGTTACTTCATAACTCATAACCTACCAAAAAGTTCAAAAAATGTAGAAAAAGCACTCCAAAATCCAAAATGGCAACCAAGTGTGTAAGTGCAACAAACTTAGTCTCAACTTTAAAATTAGTGCGAGTTGGGAAATGTATTAACTCAAGCATGATGTAAAAACTTGAACGACTTAAATATTTATTCACCATCACATAAAAACAGTAATTAAATATAGATAACATGTGTAAATAAAGGGAGAATCACCTTTCTAGCAGTAGCTTTAGAGTAAGACCAAACACCATCCTCCTACTTGTAAATCTGCTCGATTGTCTACTTTGTTCTACACTCGTCATTTCACCGTCTCAGGCCATCCATTGAATTGGCCACCCAGCCTTGGCATACAAGAGTATGTCTCAGCCTGTTAACAAATACCACTAAAACTAAGCAAGACGAAGAAAAAAGTTTTCAAAAAATTACCTAACTTTTAGGTCTTCATGTGACCTTTAAGTACTTCTGTTTTCTCCTTCAACTCTTTGACAGATTGCTGAAATTATGTGTTTCTGCAATGTTTACCAGAACATGAAAGATTCATTACGAAAATAAATACCATGAATACAAACCATGAAGAAATAGTAAAACAGTCAATACAAGAAGAAAAAAGTTCACTTGAAAACGACCTAAAACAGTATCACTTGAACAAAATGTGTCTAAGTATCACTTGAACTTTCAAAACGACCTAAAACAGCTTACGTGTAGGTTCGTAACTCATAACCTACGAAAAAAGTTCCAATAGTGTGAAAAAAGCACTACAAGACCCAAAATGGCTACCAAGTGTGTAAGTGTAACAAACTTAGTTCAAACCAACCTAAAACGTGCTCAAAACGTGTCTAGGTATTACTTGAGTTTTCAAAACGACCTAGCAAATCCTAAATGTAGGTTCGTAACTCATAATCTACCAAAAAGGTTGAAAAAAGCATTTCAAGACCAAAAATGACAACCAAGTGCAACAAACTCAATCTAACCTAAAATGTATTCAAAACATGTTGAGCCAACAAAGATACACACCAGCAAACTTTTGAACATAGGACCCTCCTAAACTACTCACTTTTGAACATAGGACTTCCTCAACTATCTACTCACTTCTGAACATACAACCTTGATAGAACACTTATGTACTGTTTCTATTATATTGATATTTGAGACTTAAAGTTGCAATAGAAAGAAAATTACAGAGAAATTACAAACAACAAGCAAAGAAACCCTCCTAATCCAAAACAGAAATAAACACAATTCAAAATACTACAATTAAAACCAGAACAATTCTGGCAGGCCCTTCCTTTTACTAAAAACTGCCTGCCCTTTCCCATCTCCCTCTCATCCATTTAACTTCCTGTTTTAGATAACTGTCATCCTTTTGAATAAGTAACTGTGTTGATTACTAACGTGCCTTACTTTCCTTTCTTCTATTATAAGTAAAATAACAATGGTGGTCTAACAGACCTCCTAAACTATCCACTCTAGAGCATGTTAAATCACCAATTCATCCAAAAACTAATGACGTAAATGTAATATTATATCTTCAACGTAAATGTAAATGTAAACTAATGACACTACAAGTGATTTTGAAACTAAGACATTGAAGCAGTCTGTTAGGAAGGGTGATGGAACCAGCAAGAGGGGGGAGTTCTTTAAAACAATCAGAGGTCAAGAGAAAGAAGGGATCAGCTAAATCTATTTCTGGAAAAAACGTGAAAAGATTGTCAGGTGATGATGATAAAAAGGAAACCACACCTGTGCTGAAACCAGCCTCCAAAAATTGGAAGTAAATCAAAGGATCAAGGCACTCTTGAAATTGGAAGTAAACTTGGTAGCACAGGTCCAAAAATCGCTGGCAAGTCGAAGAATGATGATGCCGAATCCAACAAGACTAGCAAATCTAAGGACGATGAGACATCCACACCTGCCGCTGTTGCAAAGTCCAACAAGCAAGATGTATCGAAGACGGGGAAGTCCAAACAAGAAACCCCAAAAACTCCTGTTTCAAAAGGCAAGTCTACCAAAACAGGCGATAAGTCTAATAATACCAATCTCTCCACCAAGGTTAAGTTCACATCTTCAAAAGCAAAAAAAAGAAAGTGGAGATGTGAAGCATTCATCAACTTCTGGGAAAACAATGGAGAACCCAAAGGGAAAGTCACTAAATTCATCCAATGATCAGGGCAGTGAATCCAAGTCAGGAAAGAAAAGAAGAAGAGAGTCAAAAGGTTGATAACCACGTCTATTCCAAAAAGGTTGGAGTTGTCTATTCTTGGCTCAGTTTGCACCACATATTTGCAAATTCTACTATGAGTAGTTCTTGGCAAACTTGATCTCTGGATCTGATGATGTCTCTCATTGGCACATTTTCGAGATTGTCGTATATTCTTAGTTAGGTAGGTTAGCAGCAATTATAGGAGTGTGGCAGTTCTCTTTGTAGTTGTTTGGCGCTATTCATGTCATCTGTGGGAGGTAAATGACCAATAAAAAATAATACGCAATAAAAAAGAATCAGAAAGAAAACAATATGCATTTTTGTTTTCAAATTCTTGGTGAAATCACAATTCAGAAATGAAATTTGGTTCATTCTCCACGATAATATGGTGACCTAAATAACATAAGTTTCAGAGTCATGTGAGATTAAAAGCCTTGCTAATTGCTCAAACTCTGAATGCAAAGGCTTTTCCCATGTGAAGGAACCCAGAGAACCAGCCAAAGCAGCATGCTTCTTCCCAATGCAAGAACATTCAGTGTATCTTCTGATTATGTACTGAATGCAGTAGGAAAAATGATATGAAGTTGTAATTCAAGCTAAGGTTTTGTTGCATAAACCAAAAACTTAAATGGATAAAACACAAAATGCATCCTATTCCCACCTTATGCCTACTACATCGCTAACAATACACTTACTGCAGCACCAAGATACAGCTTGTAGCCAAATTTCAGAAGGAAAAAATATATTCAGATTTCTGCATATCGAGAATTCGGTGAAACGCACCTGAGTTTATTTACTCAACTAATCCACAACAATTTGTGATATGAACACTCTTGGCAGAGGTCCATTGACCCCATCACCATCGGCAGCAGCATTAGAAATGAGCTGTTTCCACCAACATATTACTACATTGAACCAAGCAAGGAAGGACCAAAAAAGTGTAAATGGGACGTATGGTTACTCCATTTTCCCTGTTGTTGGGTCCAAAACTACCCATAGCTCATTCCATTTCCTCAACTGCAAACATTGTAATAGAGAAAATCAGATTTGCTACAATGAAGGCTCATTGCCATAAAAAATGCTGTCTAAGAACAGAAACGCAGAAAATAGAAGGCTGATCAAATGTGACCACAATTCTGCATATGCGCACTACAAAACAGTCTGAGAATACTATCACATCGACGGCCATATTCATAAACACAAATATGCCGACAGTTAGATCACGAACATGGGCATTTCTCACATTTCTAATCTCCTTGAAATCACAAATCCCGACGTCCTAATCTTAATAAGTACTTCTAGGTGATTTAATTAAGTCTTCAAATATCACTAAAACAGTCAGAACGATTTAAATGGAAGACCTAAAGGCAGCGCAATTAAGCAGTAACCATCAATTCAAAACAAAAGGAAAGACAGAAAGAGTTGCAATGCGTTAGTTTACTGTTTCAGATCGCTTTAGAAGGGGACCCTGCAACAATGGTGGCCTAACAGCCTCCTAAACTATCCACTCTAGACCATGTTAAATCACCAATTCATCCAAAAACTTACGAGGTAAATGTAATATTATATCTTCAACTTAAATATGCTTTTGACCATAACCAGTGGGTTTGCTGAAATTGAATGATCAATCCATAAAATAAAAATGAAGTTGGAAGTAGAAGAAATGGGAGGAAGAAAAATACCCCAAAAGTTCTAAAAGCGATATGATCTCAACAAATTGTATCATGATGAACAGATCGAACAAGCCCCAAAACAGATTTTGCAGTGGGATTCCGACTCGGATAAACTGACTCCATGCTCACCAAAACATTCCTAATAAAGGATTCAGCTTGCTATCAACATGCATCACAACCCATAACGTTAAATTCTTCAAAACCAATGCAATTAAATCAAAGCAGAAAAAAGCAGAACAAGAAGTCAAACCAACGATAACAAAAGAATAAACCTTAACCGTTGATCCTTGCAGTCCATTGGGAGGTTCAGCACCGGGGACATGATCGACAACAATCGATTCCCAGCTGCAGGTTTCGGTATCGACAAAGAATTTCCAAGGAAATGAAAATTTTGGAAATGGGTAGTCAAGAAAAATAAGGTTGAGAGGATTTTGTGTGGAGAGTGGGAAAAATTCCGGCCGGTGGGGAGAAAAGGGAAGACATGGGGTTCGGTTTACAGGGATTTTTCTTAATGATTGTTGGAAGAACAAAGAGGTTGTGAGGAGATTTAAGGGCAACCAAAAGAATGGCAGAATGTTTGATCTGGCTTGCTTCTTTATGGAAATGTCGTAGAAACAGTAGAACGATGACATAGTTCCCTTTGTTTTTCTATTCACCAAATAACCAATGACTTAAAAGAAAGACATTGCACCACATATGAGCATTAGAAAACAATATACATAAGAAAGAATAAAAAATATGCAGAAATTAAAAATGAAATTGGAAGTAGAAAAAAAAATGGAACGAAGAACAATACCCCAAAATTTCCAAATGCATTATGATCATAAAAAATTTGTATCAACATGAACTGATCGAATAAGCTCCAAAATGGATATTGCAGTGGGATTCCGACTCAGATAGGCAGTGTACAGTCTTGCCAAAACGTTCCTAAGAAAGGATCATCAAAACCCATAACTTTAAATTCTTCAAAAATAATGGAATTAAGTCAAGGCAGTACAATACAAAACAAAAACTCTAACCAACGATAAGAAAGAAATAAACCTTCACCCGTGATCCTTGCAGTCCATTCGGGGTTCAGCACTGGACTTGATCGAGAACAATCAGTTCCAAGATGCAGGTTTCGGCATAGACGATGATTTTCCAAAAAGCGAAATGAATTTTTTGGAAATGGGTTGTAAAGAAAAATAAGGTTGGAAAGATTTTGTTTCGAGAGTGGGCAAAATTCTGGCCGGCGTGGAGAAAAGGAAAGACATGGGGCTCCGATTCTAGGGATCTTTCTCAATGATTGTTGGAAGAACAAAGAGTTTGTGAGGAGATTTAAGGGCAACGACAAGAATGGCACAATGTTAAATCCCAAAAGACTAAATGGCCAATTGAATGTTTAAGCAAATTGATATGCCTGTTAGGTGTTTTCTTGCTTCTTTACAAAATGGGGTAGAAAGAGTAGAACGATAACATAGTTCACTTTGTTCTTCTCTGTACAAAGTAGCCAATGACTTAAAAGAAAGGCACTGCACAACAAGTGACCATTAAAAAATAATATACATACGAAAGAATAAAAAATAAGCAGAAATTGGAAGTAGAAAAGAAATGGAAGAAAAATACCCAAAACTTCAAAATGCAATATGATCATAACAAATTTGTATCATCATCATGGACAGATCGAACAAACTCCAAAACAGATTTTGCAGTGGGCTTCCGACTCAAATAAACAGCCTCCATGCTCCCCAAAACGTTCCTAAGAAGTGACACCATTTCACAACAAGTAGCCAATGACTTAAAAGAAAGATATTGCACAACAAGTGACCATTAGAAAATAATAAACAGAAGAAAGAATAAAAAGATAAGCGGAAATTGGAAGAAGAAAAGAAATGGAAGAAAAATACCCCAAAACTTCAAAATGCAGTATGATCATAACAAATTTGTATCATCATGGACAAATCGAACAAACTCCAAAACAGATTTTGCAGCGGGCTTCCGACTCAAATAAACAGCCTCCATGCTCCCCAAAACGTTCCTAAGAAAGGATTCAGCTCCCTACCAACCAACATGCATCACATCCCATAACTTTCATTTCTTCATAAACAATGTAACTAACTCAAGGTAAAAAAAAAAAAACAGAACAAGAACACTAACCAACTTCTAAGGAATCAGCTCCCTGCCAACATGCATCACATCCCATAACTTTAATTTCTTCAAATACAAAGGATTTAACTCAAAGTAAAAAAAAAAAACAGAACACGAACTCTAACCAACAAAAATAGAAAAACCAACCTTAACCCTTGATCCTTGCAGTCCATCGAGAGGTTCAGCACTGGACATGATCGAGAACATTCGGTTCCCAGCCACAGGTTTGGCCATCGACAAAGATTTTCAGAGGGAAATGAAATTTTTGGAAATGGGTAGTGAACAAAAATAAGGCTGAAATGATTTTGTTTGGAGAGTGGGGAAAATTCTGGCGAGTGAGGAGAAAAGGGAATACATGGGGTTCGGTTTACAGGAATTTTTCTTAACGATTGTTGGAAGAACAAAGAGATGTGAGGAGATTTAAGGGTAACGACACAAATGCAGAATGTTAAATCCAAAATGGCGAAATGGCCAATTGAATGTTTAAGGAAGTTTGATCTGCCTGCTAGCTGTTTTCTTGCTTCTTTATGGAAATGTTGCAGAAAGAGTAGAACGATGACATAGTGCATAATGTGTTTCTCTTTACAAAGTAACCAATGACTTACAAGAAAGACACCACACAACAAATGACCATTGGAAAACAATATACATATGAAAAACTAAAAAATTTGCAGAAATTGAAATTGAAATTGGAAGTAGAAAAGAAATGGAAGAAAAATACCCTAAAAGTTGCAAGTGCAATAGGATCATAACCAATTAGTATCACCATCAATAGATCGAACAAGCTCCAAAATGGATTTTACAGTGTGATTCTGACTAACATAAGCAGCCTCCAGGACTGGGAAATCGTTTCTAAGAAAGGATCATCACAACCCATAACTTTAAATTATTCAAAAACAATGCAATGAAATCAAAACAGAAAAAAACAGAACAATAACTAAAAAATAAACCTTAACCCTTGATCCTTGATCCTTGCAGTGGATTGGAAGGTTCGGCACTCGACAAGATCGAGAACAATGGATTCCTAGCAGCAGGTTTCGGCATCGACAAAGGATTTCAGAGGGAAATGATAATTTTGGAAATGGGTGGTGAAGAAAAATAAGGTTGAAACGATTTTGTTTGGGGAGTGGGAAAAATTGTGGCCGATGGGGAGAAAAGGGAAGACATGGGGTTCGGTTTACAGGGATTTAACAAAGAGATTGTGAGGAGATTTAAGAGCAACGACAAGAATGGCAGAATGTTAAAACCCAAAAGACTAAATGGCCAATTGAATGTTTAAGCAGATTGATCTGCCTGTTAGTTGTTTTCTTGCTTCTTTACGGAAATGGGGTAGAAAGAGTAGAAAGATAACATAGTTCACTTTGTTCTTCTCTTTATAAAGTAGCCAATCACTTAAAAGAAAGACATTGCACAACAAGTGACCATTAGAAAATAATATACAGAAGAAAGAATAAAAAGATAAGCAGAAATTGGAAGAAGAAAAGAAATGGAAGAAAAATACCCCAAAACTTCAAAATGCAATATGATCATAACAAATTTGTATCATCATGGACAGATCGAACAAACTCCAAAACAGATTTTGCAGCAGGCTTCCAACTCAAATAAACAGCCTCCATGCTCCCCAAAACGTTCCTAAGAAAGGATTCAGCTCCCTACCAACCAACATGCATCACATCCCATAACTTTCATTTCTTCAAAAACAATGTAACTAGCTCAAGGTAAAAAAAAAAAAACAGAAAAAGAACACTAACCAACTTTTAAGGAATCAGCTCCCTGCCAACATGCATCACATCCCATAACTTTAATTTCTTCAAATACAAAGGATTTAACTCAAAGTAAAAAAAAAAAACAGAACACGAACTCTAACCAACAAAAATAGAAAAACCAACCTTAACCCTTGATCCTTGCAGTCCATCGGGAGGTTCAGCACTGGACATGATCGAGAACATTCGGTTCCCAGCCACACCTAAACAGTGCGTTAAATGGCTAGCTTGGGTTGAATTGAGCTATAATACAACAGTCCGTACAGCCATATTGATGACCCCCTTCGAGGCCCTCTATGGGCGACCACCCCCCTCTATATTACCGTATGTGAAGGGCTCGAGTCGGGTGAATGAAGTAGACCATTTGATGAAAGAAAGAGATGAAATTTTGGGTGTTTTGAAGGCCAATTTACTGAAAGCACAGCAGCGAATGGTCAAATATGCTAATGCTAAAAGACAGGAGGTTCTGTTTAAGGTTCATGATTGGGTTTATGTGAAGTTACGCCCTTACCAACAGTCCTCTCTCAGCCGTTTTAAGCACCCCAAATTGGCCCCAAGATTCATTGGTCCATTTATGATCGTGGCACGAATTGGTTTCGTTGCATACCGTTTGGCCTTTCCCAAGGAATCGCTTATACACCCATCTTTCATGTTTCTGTTCTTCGCAAGGTCGTGAGTTCAAACAGGCCATTATTCCCAATTCCAAAAGATTTGGCTGCTGATTTGTCTATGCAAGTGTCTCCAGTAGAAGTATTGGGAGTTCGCAAAACAATAGAAAAGGAGGACAACTTAGAAGTTTTGATCCGTTGGAGTGAGGGGACACTTGAAAGTGCAACATGGGAACAAGCTGCTCTTATTCAAGAACAGTTTCCTGAATTCCACCTTGAGGACAAGGTGGCTCTTTGGGGGGCGGATAATGATAGACCTCCCATAGTAAACGTGTATTCCCGTAGAGACAAGAATAGGAAGAAGAAAGAATGATTGAGAGTTAGTTGGTATTTTTCTATTGTGTGGGCCCTTAGGAATGTGTTTGTTAGAGTGGGGCCAAGTATTTTGTTATTTCTCTGAGCAATTACTTAAGTGTCTTGAGTGGGAGGGTATGGGTATCTTTTTGACATATGATGGAATTAAAGAGCTCACCTGTCTTAAAATAACGATCAGGCATCTGATGCCCTTTAACGATAGTGGCTTCTCCTGCTCATAAAACTCCTCATTGTCAATTATTATGAGCATGTGCCTGATTGATAAGGAAAGAAGTGATCAGGACATGCCGAATCTTATAACATACCATATAATTATATAACATCAGATGAGGAATTAAAGCGAAATTCAAAAGTAGAGGAACAGGAATAAAGAAGATAATCTTACTTGTACACAGGACAAAAAACAGCCAAAGGTAATAGCCAACCAGGTGCATCTCCTGATAAATATGCCAATTTCTCTGAAAGGATGACCATTTTTTATTCTCGTGGCACTTTTTAATAAAACTCCAGAGTACTGGAACTAACTCCATTATGTATGCTAGAATAGTCATAATTTTTTATGTCCCACACCAAGTTGTACTTAAAAAGATCTTTTCAAAAAAAAATCTATAGAGTTTTTTTTTTTTTTTAAATGAAGTACATGCATGTTATGTTTCTCGTTATTGAGAAAACATGACCTTTAAACCATTACTAACGCCATTATATCCAAACAGCAAGGTACACAAACCTAGTAGAGGATGACACATGCAACTTTGTCCATTGGGTAGAGAGAGGTGTGAAATGTGAATGTCCACCACAGTAAAGGAAGAGTAAGAATTTGAGAGGAGAAACTCCAATTGGGATCAACACGTGGGCAACAACATGGCTTCTTACCAACATGAGAACTCAAAAGAGACAGCAGATGTTCTAGAGAAGCCAATGAACTCTTGAAATGTGAATCTGCACTTTCCTGCAATAGTTTGAGTGTGAATTAGTTCTCTGAAAACACCTGCAGAGGATAATCCACGGCAAAACAGAATGTCTATAAAAAAAACCACTTGCAAGTAGAAGAAAAAGGAAGTACATTTATACCTTCCCTGTCAAAGTGATATCCCTAATCAACGCATATGCATTTCTTTCTAGGAAGTAACCAACAATTTTACAAACCCATGGGAGTTCAGGTTGTAATAAGAAAATAATTGTGTCTAACAATAGAGTTGCAGGTGTGTTAGAGTTCACAGGTGCAGCCAAAAGTTGATTCCTCAATTGGTTTCTATCAAGAACAACATCAAGTAAGAATAATTCAGAGGAAAAATAAAGACAACTTATCATATATATAAATAAGATTAGTCTGAATTCGTTAGCTGAAGGTAAAAAAACCTTTATGTCAATTATATATATCTAAACAAAATCTAAGAAATATATCACTTTTCAACAAAAGAAATATATCATATACAATTAAAGGATCATAGCATAGAAAGCCAACAAAATCAACAATGATAGATCAAACATCTGTTTTTCCATTCAAAACGTTAAAAAGGATAAGTTTTTAATAAGGAATGTTGAAATGGAAAAAACTAATTACCTATTATGGTGTACAGTCCAGATGCAAGCATATGCAAATTTCTTAACTCTCTAATCCACTAAGGCCTTGTTAAGTACATAATCCTTGCTAGCGAAAATGCTCAACATATCCCATATATATGTAAGAGAGAGAAAGGTAAGAAAGTACTAACACTAAGAGATATGTGCTATCAATTAGAACACTTTAAGATGATATTATCAATTAGAAAACCAAGCATAAAGCAACATAAGGGAGCATAAATATTTTGGATTTTTCTACATTTATGTAAATTACTCTTAAATTAATCTAATTAATATTTAATTGGAAATCACCGCCACTTGGATATAGGAATACGGGAGCATCCCACATTCTCTAAATAACACATATGGAAGTTATTATCTTAATTTAAATTAATGATCACAAATAGCAAAAAAGTTAAAACTATTTACAAAATATAGCAAAAAATTGAAACTATTTACAAAAAGACTCAAATGTGCTATAGAGAATTTAATTATTATGCTAATTAGTTTCAATTTAATTAGTATATTTGAAAATTCCACTTAAATTTGATTAACACTAAAATAATTAGTTAATATATAATAATTATTTAAATCACATTTAAATGAATATCTCTCACATAACCAATAGTTTGAATTTAATTAAATAGAATTAAACTAAATTATTAATTAATTCTTCAATTATTTAATTTCTAAATTAAATATTTTATATTTGATTTAATATAGATTTGAATCATACTCATATATGAATTTCTCTCATAACCTATTGTTTGAATTTGTATCATATACGTATTAAATTTTAATCTATAGTTTTATTACAAATTTAATTCATATTAAATTAATATTTGAACTCATTCAAATATTTATTATTTCATAAATTAATTTTAAATCATATACAAAATTAAATTTATATAATAAAGTTCAATTAAAAGATAAATTTTATATTATAATATATCACCATACATTATACTAATTTTCAAAGTAAATATGAACATTTCAAATTACAGTCAATATGTAATAACCTTAATACCATTTACATACTAGGAAGGGACCTAATAAATTTACTATTTCTAGCTATAGAATTCAACATGGTAAGAGGCCACAAAACGAGCACATACACTTCCACACTTCCATGGAAAACTACAAAAATACACATTTCCACACTTTCATAATACTACAGAAATACACATATCAATCAAGTAAATAATATGTAAAGTATTAAAGTATGTGTACAACAAATTCCTCCACTAATACACACTTTCCACATAGTACTACAACAAATACACTCTAAAGTCAACACCTAAAACACTACAATACAACACCTATTCATAAACTACTACAAGCAGAAAACCTGAAAATTAAAGTATGTACAACAAGTAGTACTAGAATCTCGTAGCTTATATATTAAAACAATTAGTATTAGTACTAGTAACTTATAAACTACAAAAAAAAGTGTAAAAGCTTACACAAATCGGCTAACAAAGCTTGCATATTTTGTTCAGATCTCGTCAATCTCCTCTTGCGCATATGCACTTTTTTGTATTAAACTATGCAAAAAGAAAGGTATGGAAAGAATAAGTTTAGATAATTTATGTAATTTGTAACATATAAAAAGTGAAAGTAGAAACTTACAAGGCTAGTGATGGGAGTACTAGAATTATGCACGATTTCATGTATATACTTTTGGACATAATACCCACACCCAACCGAATCCAATTGACGAGGACACTGCATGTATATAAATTACATACAAATTATTCTTATGTTTCATTGAAAATAATTATGTGTCAATGCAAATTACCTTTATAGGTTTCCATTTCGGATTTGACCGATAATGTTGTAAATCATGCTTAGCTTGCCATGTTTTTAATCCTCTATACATTTGGAAACATTAGAATTAGAAGACAATGAAGTCAAATAAGAAGTAAATCATAAGTCACATTTATGACTCCATGGATGTCTTCGTTAACTTTACTTTGAAGAGAGTCCAAAACATAAACACAGTTCTCTCGAAGATCGATGACATGCAACATCCAATGAAAACTACAATAAACATCTTCAATGTGAGTATACATTTAACCTCAATGAAAAAACATACTAATGTGTTAATCTTATTTATTTACCCAGTATTATACGGAATTAGAACTATTTGTTCCAAGGTAGCCGCTTCTAACTGGTTGGCAAAATTTCTGGATCGGAGATCACGATCCTTGATATGTGATGTTATTTTTGCTTGGTCATAACAAAAAAACTTGCTTCCACAATCACATTCATCCCAAAGATATCTAAGTAAAAGCAACCTTAGTTAAAAAGGAACAAAATAACTATAGCTATAGTATTGGACATAAAGATGAGTAAAAGATGTTTACTTACGTAATGTATGCTAGGATGCACATATAGCCTATTTCTACCATGCTGCAATAATGGAGCAAGTCCTAACGAGCTAAATAAATGAATTTGTTTTTACCGAATATTAGCTCGTTCATTAGGATGCGAACCATATCTACATCCTTCATATTGTTCACGACATGTCCATATAAGAGCTTAATGGTTCCATTAACATTTATGTAATTTGAAGAATACAGAACATCCTTTGGGGTTGAATGCTCCAAGCACAAACAAAATAATATCAAAACCTAAAATACAATCACAAATAAATATCAAAGCTTCAATAGCATATAAACAAGTCAACGAGGTCATTCAACCATATTACCTAATGCTTGATTTAAAGTCTCTATCTTGCCCTTCACTGGAATAGGTAAACTACAATCTCCTCCTGTGAGCAAGTCCACCAAGATTTTAACATTGGGACCACCATTGCTATCATCAAGTACGGTTGCTATTGCAACAATATTATTAATCGTTCCTATAGCCAATTTGCACGGTGTTTACTTTACAAGTATTAAAAGCATCATTAAGAACAATTTATCCTATAAACATTAAAATTTTAAAAGTGACAACAAAGTTAATTACCTTCACTTCACATGCGCATGCACACACACGAACACACGCATGAACGCATGTCCACCCATACGGGCACATGCGCACTCACACACACCCACACCCACCTACACGGGCACATGCGCATGCACGCACACGAACACACGCATGAACGCACGTGCACACACACGCACGCACACTCACCCACACGGACACATGCACATTTGCACACATCCACACACACATGCACGCACGCGCACCCACCCACACGGACACATGCACATTTGCACACATCCACACACACATGCACGCACGCGCACGCGCACATCCACCCACACGGGCACATGTGCAGTCACAGACACGCACACACACACACCCACATGGGCACACGCACACTCTGACACGCACACACAAGCATATGCACACACCCACACACACAAGCACATGTGCATGCACACACGCATGAACGCACGCACACATTCACACATGCATACACACATCTACACACACATGCACACATGCACACACGCACACACACATACGCACACGCACATCAATCCGCACGGGCAAACGCGCACTCGCACATGTGCACACACACACGCACACACGTACATATGCACAAAGATGTGAAAATGAATTAAATTTAAAAAACAATTACATTAATTGTGTTTAGAATGACTTTTAAACTATATTCATTTAACTTAATAACATTAATTAAATTATAATTTCTATTAATATTGATTTAAGAGTGTCATTAGTGTAATTATATCAATATAATGCGGTCTTATCCAATTTTACCAACAAAAAACAAGTCAAATATGGACTACAAAATCCACACTCTTTGTCATAAGAGATATAATAACGTTTTTATGGGTCATTTTAAAAAATGACAAAACAACTTTTTCTTTTGAATTTTAGCAAATAGCATTTTTTATCTGAAAAAGATACATCAACCCATAATAACACTACAACAAATCTAGGTTTGTAGTGTCAGGTGAAAAAAATGAAAAATTATCTTTATTGTCGTTTTTGAAAAGGTGGATTAAACCGACATTAATGATAATTTAGTTTTAGTATTAGTCTGTTTTGATATATTTGTAGGTTGCATCTATTTATCCATATATTTATCTTTGATCAATACCCTAGCTAGTGGAGTCTCTTCTTTTTATGGGCTTCCTTATATTCCATGTTCTTTTACTATATATTTGAGATTTTCACCTTCCATAAATGAAATAAATTAACTATTTTCATTTGAAAAGAAAAACGATCCAATAGGAGTTTGTAAGATTATTTATCATCTCCATTGTTTAACTTTCTCTATAAAAACAATGTTGCTATTGATGGGTAAATTTATACAATTAAGAGTAAGAAGCCTAGACTAGCATTGCTAAATTGAACATTCAAAATTTGCTTTGAAGTAAGAGTCGAGGATGGTATAATTATTCTTTAGTTGTATTCCTCTTTTTCTTATAGATCTTTGAAGAACCAAATTAGGTTATTTTCTTCTTCTTAATGAGTTGTTTGATCAAAGCTTATTTTCTTCTTTATTTTTGCAGCACTTTTGGGTTGCCATTTCAATTGTCTTCTTTGTTGCTGCTACATTATTTACTCTACTGAAACTTTGTGGTAATTTTTAATTTTCCACATTTAGATTGCAGTCTGTTTAGTTTGATTTTAAATAATATGTACTAATTTTGCAAATTCTAGATTTAATCTTCCCCAGGTTGTAAAGTATATTTTGGTCTTAGATAGCCAGCCAAGCTAAGCTAAGTAGATGGAAGCAATTGTTGAAGTTGAAGATTGTGAAAGCGTTTAAGATTTCTTATTTAAGTCTTGTATTAGGATCTAGTTTCATGTATTATTATAGAATGTATATACAAACGCAATATTAAATTTTCATTTTCTATATACAAATGTAAAAGAAAAATATTGTAGTTCCTAAAATAATATTAATTTTATTGATTTGTTGGTGTGAGAAAAAAATATGTATTTGAGTGAGTATAAATTTATACTTAGTAAGAGACCCATAGTGGTCTCACTATGTGTCTGTTAACCTTTCGTTAGAGTCCTGTAGCATGGTATCGCATACTATTGCACTCCCGAACGCATACTATCAAGTGGTTCCGTAGGGACACATCTAGGCTCTCGGTGAACCCGAAGGAATCATCCTATAGGAGAGTCAGACTGTAAGTGATCCTGTCGAATCACATCTCAAACAAGTCACACATGCATACATAGGTGGTGACCCTGATGGACCCCATACGGTACAACTCTAATAGGCAAAACTAACAGAACACTATAGCCTATACATGTTTATCATAAGATCAACATCTTAGCTCAATTACACATAACTCAAAAGTAACATATTTGATTATAGCATGCCTCAACAAATAATACTATATCTAAATCATAATATGGTTTTCAAAGTAACTATTTATACGACCATCTCAAACAACATAATTCAACTCATTCCAGTGCTAACTCATTTTAGACCCAAAACAATAATTATTTGGGTGTACCAAACCCAACAAGAATTAAGCAAAAACTCACAAAGGGCTTAAATATGTTGCAGACGGTTAAAACTGAAGGTGGCTCGACTAACAACGCTTCAGCTCGAGTCTTGAGACTCACGGCTGGCATACGACTCACACAGGAATGGCTCAGTTGCGCGTGGCTCGCGTATGGCTTACACGAAACGGCTCGGATCCACAGAGATGACTCACGAGGCTCGGTGAAGGAATACGACTCGAACTAACACGACTTGGACATGTGGCTCGCAAAAAGAAAACTTTCACAGCTTGCATCCTTCACTGTCAAGCACGATGATGTCCGGCGGTGCTGTGCGAGTGGAGGCAACGACGGGTGATGGTTTCAACGGAAGAGAGGGTTCTGACCGATGATGTGGAGGAGGAACGCACAGAGGAAGACAGGGGTTGTTCGACGGTTCGATGCAACACGCGTTGACACGGCTGGAGAGAAACGAACGGTTGTGCTTCGTGACCGTGACGCTTCGACTATGCGACTGAGACAGGGACTCTCTCACCGGAGTGCTGCATTCGATGATGGCTGGAGGAGCGGGCGACAGCTACTCTAGGGTTAAATGGTGAAGAAGAAAGAGTGGGGTGGAGAAGATGAGCACAAAATACGAGAGAGACTTGTTTAATATATACAATAATAATAAGTATTATTATTATTATTGTCATTATCTTTATTATCATTATTTAATTTCCCCAACGAACTCATTTTTTCTATTTCAATTAATTTTTCTCTTTCTTCATTACTAACTCAATCCATCATCAATAACTTCTCTTGTTTCCTTAATAATTATATTATCCCATAATATAATTATTCTTATTCGTCTATAACTTTGCTTATACCCATAAACAATAATTACTCATAATACTTTCAACTTTACAAATTTAATTTACCAACCAATCAATCCAAAAATTACCACTTTAACAAAATGATTTCAAATTTCAGAATTAACCACATATCATTCCAACGCACTTAACTTCCACAAATCAAATAATTTCACACATAACACCCAATTTTTTTTAATATAACCCACATTAAAGTTAACTTACTAGTTTTGGGGTGTTGTAATCTTTCCTCCTTTGAGAAACTTTCGTCCTTGAAAGATCTAATCCTCGAATAGCTCGGGATAATGCGCTCTCATGTTGTCCTCTTTCTCTCAAGTAGCTTCCTCAACCTCGTGGTTTCGCCACAAAACCTTGACCAATGTAATTCCTCTGTTACAAAGCAGTTTAACTTCCTTAGCCAAAATCTCAACTGGTCGCTCCTCATAGCTTAAGTTGTCGTTAATTTGCAATGGTTTGTAGTCGACTATATGTGAGGGATCTGCCACATACTTCCTCAGCATGGAGACATGAAACACATCATGAACTGCAGATAATTGCGGAGGCAAGGCCAAATGATAAGCTACAGGGCCAATCCTTTCAAGAATCTCAAACGACCCTACAAAACGTGGACTCAACTTCCCTTTCTTCTCGAATCTTAGAACACCCTTTATAGGTGCTACCTTCAGAAAAATCATGTCTCCTACGTCAAACTCAAGATCCCTACGTCGTTCATCAGCATAGTTCCTCTGTCTGCTCTGTGTTGTCAATATGCGAGCTCAAATTTTCTGTGTGGCTTCGTTGGTGGGCTGAACTAGTTCAAGGCCTAACATTCTCTGCTCACCAACCTCATCCCAACAAACCGGGAATCTACAATTTTTACCATACAAAGCTTCAAACGGTGCCATGCCAATGGTAGCTATTATAGGCGAACTCCATCAAGTTCAAGGGAGTCCCAACTCCCTAAGAACTCCAACACACAAGCTCGCAACATATCCTCCAGAATCTAATTCAAACGCTCTATCTGACCATCAGTCTGAGGATGAAAAGTTGTACTGAAGTCCAATCTCGTGCCCATGGTAGCCTGAAGTCCTTTCCAGAACTTGAAAGTAAAACGGACATCTCTATCAAAAACAATGGATACCGATACCCTATGCAACCTCACTACTTCAGTTATATACAATTATATGGGTTGCCCGGGACTCAAACCCAGAACTTGTGCCCACTTACTGGCAGTATAAGTGGACTTCCCTGGAATGAAGTGTGCTGACTTCGTGAGTCTGTCAATAACAACCCATATCACTGTATAACTCTTCAGGGTCCTAGGTAGTCCAGAAATGAAGTCCATAGATACATTTTTCCACTTCCACTCTGGCACACCCAAGGGTTGTAACAACCCTGCTGGCTTTTGTCTTGGTGCCTTCACTTTCTGGCACACCAGACATTTACTAACAAAATCTGCCACCTCTCTCTTCATATTTCTCCACTAGTAAACTCGCTTCAAATCCTAGTACATTTTTGTACTGCCTGGATGCATAGAAAATGGGGAACTATGGGCCTCAGTCAACAACTCGGTCTTAACTGTATTGTCTGCTGGCACACATAATCGTTTGTCAAACACGAGTCCCTCATCAGTGGATATAGAGAACTCCTCAACTTGCCCTCCTTCTACTAAGCGGCGCTTATCCACCAAATAAGGGTTAGTGAGCTGGGCAATAATAATTCTCTGCCTCAAAGTTGGCTGTACTGACAATTGAGCTAACTGTGAGGTAACTTCCCCTACTAAAATTACAAGCTCAGCTCTCTCAAGGTCTCTATGCAAATGAACCTGCCTAATAATGAGTGCTGCAGAATGTGATATCTTCCTACTAAGAGCATCAACTACCACATCCGCCTTACCTGGGTGGTATAAAATCTCATAGTCATAGTCTTTAACCTACTCGAGCCATCTTCGCTGCCTCAAATTCAACTCCTTCTGAGTGAAGAAGTACTTCAAGCTCTTATGGTCGGTGAAGATCTGAATCTTCTCACCGTATAAATAGTGCCTCTAAATCTTTAGTGCAAAAAACTACTGCAGCCAACTCTAAATCATATGTAGGATAGTTTTGCTCATGACTTTTCAACTGACGAGAAGCATAAGTAACCATCATATCTTGTTGCATCAAAAAGCAACCCAGTCCTTTCTTAGAGGCATCATTGTATATCACATAATTACCAGATCCATTAGGCACTGTAAGGACCGATGCAGTAACGAGTTTTTGCTTGAGATTCTAGAAACTGCTCTCACACGCTAGACTCCAAACAAAAGGAGTCCCCTTCCTGCTTAGTTGGGTCAAAGGACTAGCTATATGACTCTAACAGGCAAAACTAACAAAACACTAGCCTATACATGCTTATCATAGCATCAACATCTTAGCTCAGTTACACATAACTCAAAAGTCACATATTTGATCATAGCATGCCTCAACAAAGAATATATATCTAAATCATAATATGGTTTACTAAGTAACTATTTATACGGCCATCTCAAATAGACATATTATACATCTCTTACTTACACTACTAAACAATACATAACATACATGCAACTTCCAAGTAGGGTTTAGTACGAAAAATCTCTTACCTGGAGATTCACAAAAGAAATAGTACTCCTCTGATTGAGAGTCAAATCCTCACAATAAACTCAGTCCTAAACATGAACAAAATTAAACTTAATAATTTTGTCAATCTATCACTTTACTGTTTAATTAGGCAACCAATTCAATCAAACTTACCCCAAAGATTTAAAGTTGATCTCAATACAACCTTAAATTGAAATTTGCACAATTCAATTCCTCAACCACACCTTAACCTTCAAAAAACATAATACAACTCATTCCAGTGCTAACTTATTTAAGACCCAAAACAATAATTATTTGGGCGTACCAAACCCAACAAGAACTAAGCAAAAACTGAAGGTGGCTCGGCTAGCAAGGCTTCGGCTCGGGTCTTGAGACTCACGGCTCGCATACGGCTCACACAGGATCGACTCAGTTGTGTATGGCTCGCGTACGGCTTACATGGAACGGCTTGGATCAACAGAGATGACTCACGCGGCTCGGTGAAGGACACGGCTTGAACTGACGCGGCTTGGACGTGTGGCTCGCGAAAAGAAAATTGTCATGGCTTGCATCCTTGACTGTCAAGCGCGATGATGTCCGGCGGTGCTGTGCAAGTGGAGGCTACGACCGATGATGGTTTCGACAAAAGAGAGGGTTACGATCGACGACGCGAAGGAGGAGCGCACGGCGGAAGATAGGGGTCGTTCGACTGTCCGATGCAACACGAGTCGACACGGCTGGAGAGAAACGAACGGTTGTGCTTCGTGACCGTGATGCTTCGACTATGCGACCGTGACGAGGACTCTCTCACTGGAGTGTTGTGCGCGACGATGGCTGAAGTGGGGCGGCGACTGCTCTAGGGTTGAATGGTGAAGAAGAAAGAGGGGTGGAGAAGATGGACATGAAAAATGAAAGAGGCTTATTTAATATATACAATAATAATAATAATACAGTATTATTATCATTACTATTGTCATTATCTTTATTATCATTATTTAATTTCCCCAACGAACTCATTTTTTTCTATTTCAAATAATTTTTCTCTTTCTTCATTACCGACTCAATATATCATCAATAACTTCTCTCTTTTCCATAATAATTATATTATCCCATAATATAATTATTCTTATTCCTCTATAACTTTGCTTATACTGATAAACAATAATTACTCATAATACTTCAAACTTTACAAATTTAATTTACCAACCAATCAATCCAAAAATCACCACTTTAACAATAGGATTTCAAATTTCAGAATTAACCACATATCACTCCAACGTACTTAACTTCCACAAATCAAATAATTTCACACATAACACCTAAAAAATTTCAATATAACACACATTAAAGTTAACTTACTAGTTTTGGGGTGTTATATTGAAATCAATCATTTCCTTCATCCACCTTCATCTACGTTTGTGCCCAGCTCTCACGACCACCATCAAAATATTTTTCTCTCCAGTGAATCGTGTTTGTGAGATAGCCAGATTCAGCATTCACCACCCACAAATCTCCAACTCTGAACCCATTCGGTTAGATACCCACCTAAAATCGGACTGATTCTGATTCAGCAGTTACAACCCACACGTTTCAGCAGTCACCGGTGAACCTATTTGATGAGATATCTGGTGAACCCATTAGTTTTGTAGCTTTAAAAAAGATAAACTCTTATACTTTTGTGTACGTTACTCTGAACGCTTTTGTTTACTGTGATGTTCTATGCTAATTTGTATTGTTTTCTAACATATCTTCCAATTGCTAGGAAGAAGTTGCTTAAGTGATTCTTAAAGAAGGGTAAGGAGAGGTAATGATTCATACTCCTTGAAAATTAAATCCGTATTTTTATTTATTTGTATTATCTTTAAGATTTTGAAAAGTTTTTTTTACGCTTGTGTATCCAAAGAATGAATGGATGCTTTCGATTTGTAATTATTGAATTGGTTTGTGCTTCAATATTACAAAATCTTGGAGCATGCATGCATGTATATTTTAATTGATTGTGCGATGATAATATACTCATGCACACGAGTGCACATGCACTTTTTGTATTTAATTGAAGTTTCTCTTCTTTTTTTTTTAAGTTGCTCATCGGTCTTTTGTAGATATATTTGGTACTTGGTATATGTTGTCAGTATTTAAGCGTGTCGGAGGGCTTTTTAACACACCTCAAATTGTTAGTAAAAGAAAATCAAACTAATTACTTCCATTCATTTGGAATTATAATGTCATAATGATGGTTAGAAGTTTGTGTTTGGTCTTCGTCGATGGTTTTAATTTGAGATTTGCTTGTTAGTTGATTGAGTGATATGATTACGAGTTTTGTAGTTGTTTGAGTGTATATAGAACTTTTTGGTTGTTTGGGTTTATATAGAACTTGTTAGTACGTTTTTGGAATGTGGATAAGAATTTAATTTCTTTTTCATATGTGCTTATTTGATAGTCTTGCTTTATTCTAATTGTTTGGTTGTTGGGTGTATATAGAAATTTACATTAATTATATTTAGTCTTCAACTTTTTAGGTATTATTGTTGATTATAGTTGAGTTCACAAGTGTAAGATTACTTAAATATTCCTTATTGTTTTTTTGACATTTTTTTGTAGATTAAATTGCATCCTTATATAATATGGATAAGCCATGGATGAAAAATAATAGAATGTTAACTGATTATGTTGTTGGGGTTGAGATGTTTATTAAAAATGGGTTGAAACATTCGAAGACATCGAACATCATGACTTGTTCTCGTTTAAAGTGCGTAAATGCAAAGACTTTACATGTGAATACAATTAGAGATCACTTATTATTTTTTAACGGCATCGATAAGAGTTATCAAGTATGAATTTTTCATGGTGAATCACTACCAATGAAGAGAAACAATGAAAGTGTCTTTAGTAGTGCAAGAGAAGAAATTAACGTGGATGATGTTGATGACATAATTGGGATGTTTGATGTTGGTGACATAATTGGGATGTTTGAGGGTGCACACAATTATTTTAATGACCAAGTTAGAAAATTTTGAGAAACTACTAGATGATGCCAAGAAACCATTATATCCTAATTGTAAAATTTTTACCAAAATATCTACATTGATAAAATTATATAATTTGAAAGTTAAATTTGGATGGAGTGAAAAGAGTATCACGGAGTTGTTAAAATTAATTGGTGACATCTTACCTACTCCTAATGAAATCCCTACTTCTACTTATGAAGCAAAAAGATTTTGTGTACTCTTGGAATGAAGTACGAGAAGATACATAAATGTAGAAATGATTGTTCCTTGTTTAGGAAAGAACTCTCTTATGCAAATGTACGCCCCTTTCGTGATGTTATTATTTTTAGATTTTGAGTTTTCACTTATAGTCATCGGATATAGTGTGTTTATTTGATATGTGAATATATATATGTGTGTGTGTGTGTGTGTGTTGGATGATGTGTATTTGTTGTAGTACTTTATGGAAGTGTGAAAAAGTGTGTTGGTATATTATGTGTTGGATCTTATTCATTGCGGGTGAAATAGGAATCCTATTGGTTTGTCATAGAGGACAACATGCATTTATTTGATATGTGAATATATATAGGTGTTGGATTATATGTATTTGTTTAATTCTATATGGAAGAAGTGTGGAAAAGTGTATTTGATGTGTATAAGGTTTGCCATGGAGTAGTAGCTCTAGCATTCTATAGCTAGCAAGCGTGCCAACAATTTTTTTTACATTTTTCACAATATACGATGATGAACATTTCCTCTCATAATTCGAGACAAATAATATCGGTTTTGATGTCATAAAAAATGGACAATAATGCAACAATATAATAAAAATAAATTTAAAAATGGCCAGAAACAAGGTTTTGATGTCGTTTTAAAAATGACATTAAAGGTGTCTTTAATGTCAGTTTAGAAATGACATCAAAGGCCTCTTTAATGTCGGTTTAAAATCAAAATCAAAGGCCAAGGACATTCAAGACCTTCAATAAAACCATCAAAGATATTGATTTTAAATTGACATTAAAGGCCTTTGATGTCGGTTTTAAACCGACATTAAAGAGGCCTTTAATGTCGTTTCTAAACCAACATTAAAGTCAAATCGACATTAAAGGCCTTTTATAATGCTTGCAAAGACATTAAAGGCAAAATTTCTTCTAGGGATTTGAGAATTTTTGGATGTGTCATATATGTTCCAATTGCTCTATTACAACGTACTAAGATGGATCCTCAAAGAAGGCTAGAAATATATGTTGGATTCGATTCTCCATAAATTATTAAATATCTTGAAATCTTGAACCTCTTACGGGTCTACATGATTTATTGATTATCATTTTAATTAGACAAATTTTTCAACGTTATAAGGAGAAATTAAAAAAATTGGAAAAAGAAATTACATGAAATGTATCATTATTGTCTCATTTGGATCCTCGTACAGATCAATGTGAACTTGAAGTTCATAAAATAATTCATTTGCAAAATATATATAGCAAATCAGTTACTAGATGCATTTGTAGATGCAAAGAAAGTAACTAAAACACATATCAGAGTTGCAAATGTCTCATAAAAAATTGATATCCCAACATAACAACTTGTCATTAAAGATAAAAATCCTTGAAATAGAAATTGAGTCAATAACTCGATTAAGGATATGGATGTTCCAGAAGAAATCCTATGGCACAAAATATCGAAGAAGATAAAACAACTAAGACAGGAAAGAGATGGAATATAATTAATGCAGTTGTTGATAATAGTTTGCACTTGATACTATATTAAAAAATGAAGATCCATAACCAAAATTCGTTGAAGAATGTCGACAGAGAAAATATTGGTCTTTGTGGAAAGAATCAATTGAGGCAAAATTAAATTCACTTTCAAAATGTCAAGTTTTTGAATCAGTAGTCCAAACAGCAAAAGGTGTCAAACCTGTGGAATATAAATGGATATTTGTGAGAAAAAGAAATGAAGATAATGAGATTGCAAGAGATGAAGGAAGATTAGTTGCACAAGGTTTTTCACAAAGACCTGGTATTGACCATGAGGAGACATATTCTCTGATGGTGGATGAAATCACATTAAGATTTTTTATTGGCTTGGTTGTGTATAAAAATTTGGACATGCATCTTATGGATGTAGTCATAACATATTTATATGGATCTCTTGATAATGATATTTAAATAAAAGTTCTAGAAGGATTTAAGATACTTGAAATATATAAATCAAGTTTTCGAGAACTATATTCAATAAAGTTACAGAGATCATTATATGGATTAAAACAATCAATACTAATGTGGTATATAATCATCTGAGTGAATATTTGTTGAAAGAAGGATATCAAAATATTCAAATATGTCCATGCATTTTTATAAATAAATCATAGCCAAGATTTGCTATTATAACTCTATATGTTGATGACTTAAATATAGTCTGAACTCTTGAAGAGCTTTCAAAGACAATAAAATATCTTAAGAAAGAATTCAAGATGAAAGACCTCGGAAATACAAATTTTTGCCTCAGTTTGCAATTTGAGCATTTGGCAGATGAGATATTTGTTTATCAATCAACTTATATTGGAAATTTTTTTAAAAGACTTTATATGGATAAAGCACATCCATTGAACATTCCAATGCAAGTTCGTTTACTAGATGTAAAGCAATATATATTTCAACCCCGAGTTGATAATGAAGAACTTCTTGACCTATAAGTACCATATCTTAGTGCAATTGTTACACTTATGTATCTTGTTAATAATACAAGACCAGATATTGTATTTTTAGTAAATTGATAACTACATCTTCCTTTGTGGACTTAGAAGCACTGTGGTTTCTTTAAGAAGTTTGAATATAGTCTTTGTTATTGTGTAGAATTGTAAGCTGCTAGTTTTCTTGTTAAGGCTCATTCAATTTCCCATTTTAATCATTTCACTTAAAATTGTTGACCCACTTGCATCTTGGAGTTATTTTATTTCAAATTCTTGATAAGCAAATCAAAATTTGGGACGTATCTACTGGACAATGTAATATAACTGTGCAACATCATACAGACAAGGTAAGAATCTCAATTGTATTGCTTTGATCGTGCGTGTTCGAGTTCATTCATTCAAACTTGCACCAACAATGATCTGTTCATGAGCATGAATGTAAGCAAGCTTTGAGACATCTCACATTCACCTTTTGCTGAATTTTATACATAAAAAGTGAAAAGTCTAAATTTGAGCATTTTCATATTAATTGGTTTGATCTTTTTTTTTTTTTTTAGGATTAAATCTATTATCATTAATCCTTCTAGGAAAGAGTATGGTTTGATGGTGAATTACTACACAAGGAGAGGTGATATGAACGGTGCACGTGAAATCTTTGAAAATATGCGAGCTAGGGAAATAGAACCATGGTCTCATGTCTACACAAAGTAATAACTACTCCTATTTTCTCCCTTTCTTTCGTCATATGTTAATTTGATCTCAATGTTAGCTTAATATTTTTGCTTCATTTATTGACATAAAGGTCACCATTCTAGTTTTGAATATGGTTAAAGTTTGATTGATTTGTATAGAAGGCCAATTAAGTATTTTATGCTTGAAATATATTTTTGATGGTAGATATGTCATTGCAAAAGTATATTTACTATATTAATTCAATCTAAATATTTTTCAAGTGTGTCGTTTTGCGATAATAGTAAGCTTTAATGATGTGCAACATTATTCATACCATCTTTTGTTAGAAAAATGAAAGAAGAGAAGGAGGCATAGAAATGAGCTTGGTAACTTACACCATTCTTGTTGGTGGATTTGCCAAAATGAAAAATGCAGAGTAATTATTATTAAATGTGTGCATGCGTAGGTTCATAAAATTTTCGTTATATATATATACATATATTTCTTTTGCATATATAACGTTATAAAATATGGCCACGGGCGTGTTGCACTCATAGAAGTACATAATCATTGTGATGCTATTGTGGATGGAGCAAATGTTGGCCTCTGTCAACATAATTTTGTAGATTATGGATTTAATCTTCCTCATGTTGTAAAGTATATATTTTGGTCTTACATAGCCAGCCAAGCTAAGCGATTATGAAGATTTGTTTAGCATTTTATGAGAATGGTGATGCATTAAAGATTCGATTTTATTGAAATCTTGTTCCTTTTAATAAAGATGTAGCACTTCATTTCACATGCTATCTGTCAATGCTCATCATATATTAATTTCTAACTCGCACATCCTATTACTTGTAAATTGATGCATATGATGCTTTTTATGCTAGGATCAAATTTATTTTGTAGATATTTATGTTTTTTTTTTTTTTTGGTATAGCTATTTGGAGTGTTATGTGAAGCAAAATATCTTTAGAATGTGATGCGTTTTGGTTTTCGATTGAGATTAGTCTTGGTAATTAATTGTTTTCAATTGTGTTTTATTTTATCTTTTAGTTAATTTTAGTAGTAATGTTTTTGTTTTCTTTAGTTTAGTTTGAGTATTAGTCTGTTTTGATATATTTGTAGGTTGCATCTATTTTTCCATATATTTATCTTTGATCAATACCTAGCTAGTGGAGTATGGACTTCCTTATATTCCATGTTCTTTTACTATTTGGGATTTTCACCTTCGATATATGAAATTCATTAACTATTTTCATTTGAAAGGAAAAACGATCCAATAGGAGTTTGTAAGATTATTTATCATCTCCATTATTCAACTTTCTCTATAAAAACAATGTTGTTATTGATGGGTAAATTTATACAATTAAGAGTAAGAAGCCTGTAGACTAACATTGCTAAATTGAACATTTAAAATTTGCTTTGAAGTCAGAGTCGAGGATAGTATAATTATTCTTTAGTTGTATTCCTCTTTTTGTTGTTGATCTTTGAAGAACCAAATCAGGTTAACGAGTTGTTTGATAAAAGCTAATTTTCTTCTTTATTTCTGCAGTACTTTTGAGTTGTCATTTCAATCGTCTTCTTTGTTGTTGCTACATTATTTACTTTACGAAAACTTTGTAGTAATTTTTAATTTTCCACATTTAGATTGCAGTCTGTTTAGTTTGATTTTAAATAATATGTACTAATTTTGCAGATTCTAGATTTAATCTTCCTCAGGTTGTAAAGTATATTTTGGTCTTAGATAGCCAGCCAAACTAAGCTAAGCGATTGTGTAGATGGAAGCGATCGTTGAAAGTTGAAGATTGTGAAGGCGTTTAAGATTTCTTATTTAAGTCTTGTATTAGGATCTAGTTTCATGTATTATTGTAGAATGTATATACAAACGCAATATTAAGATTTCATTTTCTGTATACAAATGTAAAAGAAAAATATTGTAGTTTCTAAAATAATATTAATTTTATTGATTTGTTGGAGTGAGCAAAAAAATATTTATTTACACGTATCTAATGTCAGTTTATAAAAAATAGACAACAATGCAACAATTAAATAAAAATAAATTTTGTAAAAATAGATCCAAAAACAAGATTTTAATGTCAGTTTAAAAACGACATAAAAGGCAAACCGACACTAAAGGTCAACAATAACACCATAAAAATTGTCAGTTTAAAACTGACATCAATGGTCATTAATGTCGCTTTTAAACCGACATTAATGATGTCTTTGATGTCGTTTTTAAATCGATATCAAAGTAAAAACGACATTAAAGGCCTTTAATAAGGCTAGCATAGATGTCGGTTCCGAACCGACACCAAAGGTCATTAATGTCGGTTTAAAACCGACATTAAATGGTAAATTTCTTCTAGTGTCAGATTCCTCTGAAAGCTGATAATTCTCCCTTTCGTCGACTCAAACTCAGACCTCCTTTACTCAAATTTATCCGGTAGCCCTACTCTAGAAACTAGAGTCAATTTGTGAACTATTGAGAGTAATTTCAACCAAAACGCACAAGTATGATAGGAGAAATGTCATTCTAAAGTTTCTTATTTATATTGAGTCTTACATGAGCCTTTATTGACACGACCTACTTGCCGAAATTTAACTTAAGTATGTAGAGAACACTTGTAAAGTACCCATGGACTCCACCTCTTCATTATCTTGTCTAACCAAAACACGTAAGTGTGGAACATCAAGATAAACACCTAACTAACTTCAAACATGGCCGCAAGCACTCCTTCCTCGCGTGCAAGTCTACTCGCCCAACATCATGTTGTCTAGCTTTCTCGCCTAGCATCTTAACGCTTAATAACCTCTAAATGACAAGCTTTCCTCGCCCTAAAAAACTTTCTCGCATAGCCTTGCTAACCTCTTTTGCTCTCGATCGCCTAGGGACACTCTTCACCATCCAATAACCTCTACGGACAAGCATTGTCGCCTAGCCAAACACACACTCAAGCTTAGCTACCTACCTTGTCCAAACGCCTAAATAACCACTTTAGAGGTTATATTTCCTTCTTTTGGCTGCCTACACATCACCCTATAACCTCTAAACGCTTTGTCCTTAAACCTTTGACACTTAGTCAATTATTTTTACGGTTAAATTTGGGTCTTAAATCATGTATTAAAATAAACCAAATTTTAAACTACTCATAATTTAAATTTTTTAAGTGAATACTATTTTTTAATAAAATTTTAGTTTTTGTTTAATGATAAATAAAACTTTAGAGATCACCCGATTCTTTTTATAGTTGTATCCACAAAATAGGAGAGATTTCATTTTTTTTTTAAAAAAAATCAACTTTAAACGTGTATGCACAAAAATATGGAAGATTTTTTCTTCCTTCTTTTAGGGTGAATTTTAGATTTTAAGGATAAAATCTATTTTTTAAAAAAGAAATTTTACTTTGAAAAGTAGGTGAGATTTTAATTTTTTTTTAAAGGTGAAATTAGGTAAAATATCCCTATAATCATTCACTAAAAGGGGCAGATGATGTTTCTCCCACAGCCCCTTTATAAATATATATACACATACACACACATATAGAAAATGGGGAATTTTCAAAAAGAGTAAACAATTTACCCTCAATAAAATATTTACATTTTCATACAAATTTTTGTATTTCATAGAAAAGAAACTGTAATTGATTTTATTTTTGTCTTTCAATAGTTTGTTTTTATGAAGTTTAAATAATTTGTTTTTTTTATTGTTTTTTATTGTAATTGACATGATATTACAATGATTTTATGAACAGAAAAAAAAACTATTCAATTGGTCACTACAGAAGACAAAGAAATAAAAAAGTGAATTCGAACTTCATTATAAGATTGGAGATTTCACAAATGATTCAATTTGAAATCAAAAAAGACATATTGACATATTACTTGAAAGTGTGTCATAGATTTAAGGCTTCACAATTTACCAAATCTTCATCATATTTACCATTTTTACGAACTGGGTGAAAGAAAAGTTAGAAAGGGTGTGCATTATATCATAACAACTACATGAAAGAGTGGAGGAGTGTAAACGGATTGAGTTGGGTTGGACGACATTCCTAACCCAACCCATATTTTTAGCTTGGTTGGATTGACAATATGAATAACCCAAATAGTATTTTTAACCAACCCAATCAAACCCTTAAATTATGGAATAAGTTGGGTTGGGTTGTCGAGTTGAGAAGAAGATGGCGAACGTCGGAGATTGTGAACACTAGAGATGAGAGATCCAAACGAGAGGGAGAGAGTGAGTCAGAGAGATAAGGAGTGATGTGAAGACTGAAGTTGAATGAAGTGAGGATGAGGAGTAAGTCTCTGAGCTACTTCTTTTCCATTTACTAAACTAATAATATAAATAAATAAATAATAAATATATATATATATATATATATATATATATATATATATATATATATATATATATATATATATATATATATGTATGTATATGTAAGACCTAGATCCAAAAGGTAAGTCCTATTGAAAAAGAGCCTTGTTGAAAAAGGGAGTTCATTTGAGTATAAGTGTTATCGAGTTAGAGTAAGTTGACCACCATTAATCGCTTCCGACCAACCTCTGATGACTAGTTTTTGACAATTGTAGTTGACCAAACTTCGAATGCTTGTTTTATGGCAATAGTCACAAGAAAATTATTGACCACCATTAATAGTCGTCGGCGAACCTGTGGTTACTGCTTTTCTGGCTACTATTTTTTAGCAACCTTCGACGGTCAACTTTCATCTACTGTTTTTTCGACAACCATTGTTGATCGAACCCGACAATCTTTTTCTAACAACCATCGTCGATCAACTTCTGATGAACTTTTTTATGGCAACTATTTTTTTTTATCACTAGCAGTAACTTCCTTGTACCATTTTTCCCGTAATCGCTGCTGGTCAACCTCTGAAATCGTCGACCATTTTTCAGCGACTATTGCTAGACAACTTTTGTTTATTGTTGATCGACTAGCATTGTTGGCCAGCTTTCGTTGACCATTTTCGATGACCCATTACTGGTTAACTTTCCTCAACCATTGTCGGTAAACTTTTGTCGGCTGTTTTTTATGACTGTTGCTGGCAAGTATCAATGACCGTTGTTGGCCAACTATTAAGGACCATTTTTTTTTTCAATTAGCATAAAAATAGAAAAGGACAACATTGTCATCTACCTAATTATAGAAGCTACTTCTAAAGGAAGGTCAAAAATGGAAGAAAAAAATTTCTCCTCATTCAAGCTTTTATATATACTATAGATAATATAGAAATCTAAAAGGGAGTATTGCAAATATAGTTATATATTGTAAATGTACATCTATCCATAACCAACATAGGTTATCAATCGTCATATAACTCTCATTCAATTCCATGTTGTAACATTCATCCTACTAAGATTCATATTGTAATTTGTACCATGACATGACATGTCTTATAATTAGAGATATGTGATGTCTTTCTTAGATATACCATAATTGAGTTCAATTGCTTTCCATGTTTTCTCCCTTCTCTATTATTCTCTTTTGTGTTGTTTCATTGTTCTGATGTATTTTCTTTATTCTTATTTTATAGTATTAAAATCCATAACAAACACAATGAGTGTTTTTTTCTTTGAATTATCATTTATGTAAAATAAATTAATCAGGATAATTTAAGTTTGTCTTTAAAGTATAAAACAACGTAGGATAAATTTAAGATAATTTGTTGGTTTTTTCCCCCAAAAGTAGAACAAAATGCAAAATTATTTGCACCATATAGAACAATTTTGAAAAAGGAAAGAGCCCACAAGTTCATAACGTAAAATAACAAAAATACCTCGGAATTAATTGACCACAAACATACACAAAAAAAGCTTCTAATTTAAACGATAGTATAATATAGTCTAAAATATCGTTTAGATATTGATACACAATCGTTTAATGTTGGTAAGTGATCCGTTTGAATCTATTACTTATCTATTTAGGATAGACAGTGATAGTGATCTATATGAGATAGATGACGGATTGTTTAGATTTTGGAACACAGTCATTTAGTAAAAAAGAAGAAGAAAAATAAAGAAGATGAAAGATGACGTACAAGGAAGAAATTATGGAACAAGAGATGAAGAAATCACAAACAAGAAGTTGTGAGAATATGAGGAAGATATGTCGGAATTCAATACTCATCCAAAAAAATTCGAAACCAACCACGAAATCATGGAACTTGTGAAAAAATAACAATGGCTTCATGAACTTTTATTTTATTTTTATATGGACGATAAATACTTTTGATTGTTTTTTATATATATAAATTAACCAAATTTGTTCCGTGACGAAGTAGCCTAGTAATATTCTCCCTTAATCCGCTTTGGACTGTGCTTTTCTTTCCTTTTGTGTTTTGAAATACTAAACTTTTCATATTTTTTTTAAATGGAAAGATAAGCTGATTATTATTAAAACAAAATTGTTAAACTTTTTGAGAATACGAAATGAGAAATTCTTTTACATTCCAACTCTTTAGATTCCTTTAAAGAATGTGTTTACTTCTTTATTTTATATTTCATTAACGTTAATTATTTACAATTAATTGAAAAAATTATGAGACAAAATTACACATGTTTTACTTTTCTCAACAATAGAAACATAAACTTGTAAACATGAAAAACTGTAATGACTGTTCTTTACTACGAAATATATTGTCAAACAATAACCAAGATGAGAGATAATAACAAAACAACAAGAAGTAAACGAAAAAACACACGAGAATTGTGTCCGGGAAAGTTAATCCACGGAAATCAATAAGTCAAGCAATTATAAAGTTGTACTTGTATAAACACTCTTCGCTCACAAAGACAATCGTAGAACTAATTCACTGGACACTTGGGAAACATTCTCTTTAATACTTAGGCTCCCCTTAAGTATGCTACTATTAGTGAATAACTACTCAAACTCCCCTAAATAATAGAAATTCTTGATTAATCATTCCTCTTTACTTGTGAACTCCCTTCACGAATAAACTTAGACTCCCCCTAAGTTGATGAGATCTCCCTTCTCGATAGAGCCAACTTTAGGATCTCCTAAAGCAATGTCATTAGATTGGTTTCAAATTAATCTTTAGCCAAGCATTCACACGAACAACAGCCACACGCACATAGGAATGAATCCTTTGAATATCGACTCTTCTTAGCCCAAATGGTAAAGAGAAATCAAGATATATGCAGCAACCCTAGCACAAAGACTTCTTAAGCTTAAAAAGGACAACATAAACAAAGAGAAAAGCTTAGAAAAAATGGACATAATGGGTGTCCATGAGGGGTCATTATATCAACCTGTCTAATGTATGTCCCTAAAATTTTGAATACCAATAACTTGAGATGTTAAAGAAAATTGAATATGGTCTTTTAGAGCAAAGAGTACATAAAGAACACAAATAGAGAAGAAATAATAAAGATGAAAGAAATGATGCAACTTCAAGTGTTGGGAAGAAAATGATGAATAAAATGGTAATTTTAATAGTAGAACGTGAGTTACAAAGTTTTGTTTTTGAATTCTACCCCTTCTTACATTCAATTATATATATTATATGCATAATAGGGTTGGGTGAACCAGATCAGTATTTTTTTCCTCTAATTTAATCCAACCCAACCGTGATGATTATTCTAGTTTATTTTACTTAAGTGTTTAGAGTAACTGCTTTTATTGAAATAATGTTTACAAATAAGGGCCATAATTTTAGTCCAAAACGACCCCGTAGTATCTCTATTCTACCTCTTACCCCGAACATCCCCTCCCTCTTGCCTCCAAAACATCCTCTTCGTATCTTTTTTATAATTTACCGATTCTGTGGCTTTCAGTTTTCACAATTTTTTGGTAACTTCTTTTCCCCAAAGAATATTGCTCTCTTCTTCGCCGGTTCCGTCGCGAACTAATTTTCACCTCCCCAACTTCTGCCTGACTTTCTTCCGTAGGGCTGCTGGTATCCGATTCTTGTTTACAATCTGTTCCCATTCTTCCTTTGCTATCTTCGCTGCTAACATTGTTGAAATTGTTCGGTATTGCCATTTCCCGAGTTTGAATAGCTTCTTGTAGGGATTGGCTCTCAACCGAAGGCCATTCAGGTACCTTCTTCGTCCCTCTCAATTACCCTTTTTGTATTTGCATTTTAGGGATTACTTCGTATGGATATGTCACTATGATCAATCCTATTCCTGTTTCAAGAACGGGTGTTTGTTCTAGTCTTAAGGGAAAGTGAAGTATTCTCTTTCATTGTAGGTCGGATTTTTAGTCATTTTTTATTTTGTTATTCCACTCATTGAATTTAGTTGTTAAGTAGCAGGACTGGAACTACAATAGAGTAATGGCGTCTTCAGATGATGAGGCTGAGACCTTACCAGTACCACCTGTCTCAAATTATCACTTTGTGGATCACAAGGAAGAACCTATTTCATTCTCTATTTTGCCGATTAAATGGGATGAAGGGGAGAGACTGGAGGGCAGTCAAGAACCTGTTTTCCTCCATGGTACAGTTGATAATGGACTTCAAAAGGTTTATAAACAGGTTACCGCATGGAGATTTAATATTTCTGGTTCAAAGCCAGAGATATCGGTGCTTTCCAAAGAGAATGTGTGGATTACACTTCAGAAGCCTAGAAAGAGCTTTGAGGATACCATTAGAACCATCTTGATCACAGTGCACTGCCTTCATGCTTTGAAGAGGAATCCAGATACATCTAGCAAATCTTTGTGGGATCTATTAGCTAAGTCCCAGGTTCTCTTTCATTCTTGTGCAGACAATGAAAAGATTATGTTCATTTGTTTTGTTGAATAAAGTTTTTTATATGGATGTGAAGAAGAAACAAAAGGGCAGGGGGGAGGGAGGAAGGAGTTCGTGATACATTCCTAAGTCTCAAAGCCACGCCCACAGGCAATGGAGTTTCAATTAGTGCAAGATAAATAAAATTTTTGACTCAACCATTCCACAGTTCTAGGTTATGTTGACTTCCATCCTCAAAATATTTTTTATACCCTCTTTTCAGAAAGTTCCTACAGGACTTCTGGAACCATATTTATCCCCGTAGGCTTTTCATTTTCTATAAAGATAATTCCCATACAATCTGAGATCCAAGTCCTCAATTTTAGAGGGAGCTGTCCTGATCAGTTGGTGGAATGCAAGGCCCTGATTTTCTGTGGGTAATGATTGTGAAAGTACACACGGTTAATCTCCTTGCGGTCAGCTTGCAAGCACAGAGTGCAGTAGCCAAGTAGGATATATGTTTCATATCATCTCACAAGTGTTGATTTCATGGCATAAAAGAGTACAAAGACTCCAAAAACTCTAATGAAGATTCTGTTACGTTTGGGACTTTAGATGACCTTAAAATCTTGAAAATAGTGGTAGAGGGTACAATGTTTAACTAGTTGAGGTACTTAAAAAAATGTCAACAAAGAAGAGATCTGGTTTTGCACAACTTAGTCGCTGGGCTATTGAATTGAATTAATTCTACAGAATACGAGTCTTTGCCACTTGTTAATTCAAGAGATAGTAACAAGGAAATTTTGCATGTGGAACATGCATTTATTATAATTTGAATAATTTTGGAAAAAGTATAGTTACTGTTCAAATGATAGTTATTTCAGTGGTATACTTTGTCATTTTGTTTGAATTAGAAACACTTTCATAGATGATAATATTGTAGAAGAGGGGGGAGGAAAGCAAGCCCGATGCTGAAGGAGGTTACAAAAAAGTTATCCAACTGGCTGTAACTGTGTAAGGAGAAACAATGTTCTACCAGGGCCACAAAAGTAAGGGGTGTAAGAGATGATTGAAGGATTGCTCTTTGTTGTCAACATTGGATTTCCAATCTTTTAGGCTTATAGTCAAAGGATAGGGAAGATTATCTACGGATGTGCTTCATTTTGCAATTTGTATGGAGTTATGTTTGGAAAGAAATATTTAAGCTTATAATGGGCAGGAGATAGATGAATAAAACCTTTAAGTAGGAATTCTTTTAAATTTTGGGTATCTTCAATTAACATTGTGCTAAAGAACCAGATTTTGCTAAATAGATGACCTATTTGAAAACTCCATTTGGAGGGTTTGGCTTTTGGATCCCCAACCTTCCCCCACATCACTGCTGCTTATATGTTGTAAATGCCTTCGTTAATGGGTCCTTTCTATTGTATCCTGTTAGAGAAAAGGCCAAGAAAATACATGGTGGTACATAGTTTTGTAGCATCATCTTGGAGTGTTCTTTCTAAATTTTTTGTACCTATTCTCTCTCTATAGTTTTCAGTATCTTCTTTGGTTTTAGGGTTTCCTTTTTGTATATTTCATTATTTTTGATGAAATGTTGAAGTATTCATTTTCTGTAGTGCATTCCTTTCTGTTTTGTTTAAAGTGATCCATTGATATTTGATAATTCATTTTATGGATCTTGTGTCCGATTTTAACTAAATGATAAGGTTTTTTTTTCTTGTGGAGAGAGTAATATTTCATATCTCAACTGCCAATACCTGTTCTCCTGTTATTTTTTAATATACCTTCTGCCTTTTTTTCACAATACACATATTGTTTTTTTCCCCTACTTTAAATTATCGAGGTTGGTTACTGGCTTTGCAAAATTGTTTGTTTCTTAAAATCATAGTTCGATGGAATTTCCTTCCCTTTTAGCCTTCTTCTCAGAATGACATAGAAATGACAGCTCGACCAGGAAATCACACACAAAAGTGTTTCTAGTTCAAAATAATATGATCTAGTGAATAATTACAGAAGTCATTGGAAATTTTCTCCCAAGTAGAAGCATCAAGCTAAGCCTAATAAGCTATTTTGATTTTCTTATAGCTGTGATGGGAGGTGCATGAGGTCCTTTCATGCAACTGAAGAGGATGGTGATTGTTTCTCGCTCGGTCTCTCTAAAGAAGAAGTAGATGTATGATAATATTCATGTATGTTTTCTATGCTTGCAAACTCCCTTTGTTAATTTTCTTCAATATCTATGGGCTTGCTGGCAGGCAATTGAAACCTTTATTTGCAAGAATTGCGAGTACAAACAGCACCAGTGCTATGCTTGCGGGAATTTAGGTTCATCTGATCAGTCTTCTGGTGCTGAGGTATGGGATTAATAATGTTTACTGGATGTTTTTGATTTTTTTTACTTTCAATATACACTGTTTTTGCGGGGTATGTTTTTCTTAGAGAGAAACACGAATGAGAGAGAGGAAGGTGTCTTTGCGGGAATAAAATGGGTCATAAATCCAATTTGAACAAGATATCAAAGTGAAAATTACACTTTTGATCCTTGAGGTTTGTTTTGAATTGTTGTCTAAGTTTGAAAATTGAACAATCGAGTCTCCTACATTTGAAAAATGCTTGATTTTGCTCCCTTTATTAACAGGATCTACATGTGGTAATTACTATGAATAAAAATATTATTAATTAATATAAATAAGTTGAATAAAATACTAATTTTAATTTTATTGAATTCTCTCTCTCCTCTCCTCCTTCAACCCCTCTCCATCATTGTTGTGCCGCTCACCGTTGTTGCTATTAAAGGAAAAGCCCACCAGCTCCCTTTTTCTTCCTCTTCCAACAAAAAATGTAGTAAATATGAACACAAATACAAATATAGGATAATTCAATAGGATACAAATGATATGCCAATTTTTGAAAAACTAGGATATGGATACGTTGAAGATACATTATTTTAATTAAGAGAATATCAAATATATGCAGATTTAACATAAAGATGCTAAATGTAATGCACTAATAGACATGAAGTGTCAAGTTCAGTGTTTTTAAAGGCTCAAGGCGCACTAAGGCGCATTGGTCCTCTGGAGCCTAGGCACAAGGCGCAAAAAAAGGCGTGAGCTTTTTTTGATAAGACGCACTATATATAAAAAGAAAAAAAATATATATATACACTCGTAGCAGAGCAACAATGTATAAAATATAAGTACCCAATATAAGTAGCCTAAACAACAAAACACAACAGAAAACTACCCAGTATTCAACAACAAGTCAACAATCAAAATAAAAGTTCATCCCTAAAGATCAAACTCATCATCACTAAATTGATCCTCGTCTTCATTCACTCCTTCGTTAGACTTATTGCCATCAGTATCTTCTTCTTCCAAATCGAAGTCATCTAAATTTACTTGTTTGCGTTGCGTGGTAGACGAGGATGAACATGAAACATTAGTCTTTGCTCTAGAGGTACTAGCTCTAGAATAGAATGATGGTTCTTTTTGCTCCGACAGCTCTAGAAACATCACCCCACGTTAAAGAATCATCGTCAAATACCAACTCATCATCCTCCTCAGAATCGTCATCCAATCTTCCAATCAACCATTCGTTACTATCATCAATATCTTTTAAGGAGATGGGATCGACAATATCTTGTAGGTTGTATCGATGTTTTAATGCTGTGTTGTATTTGATGAACACTAGATCATTCAAACGACTTTGAGCAAGCCTATTTCGTTTCTTGCTATGAAGCTGAAAAATTAGAAAGTTTCATTATCAGTGAATCAACAAATTTTGATTCTCATTCTCAATGTACTTAAGGAGAGAAAAGGTAACTTGTTCAAACACACTCCAATTACGCTCGCATCCAGAAGCGCTACAAGTAAGACCTAAAATTCTCACATCAAACTTTTGCAAGCTTGGAGTTGATTGTCCAAAATTATCCCACCATTCCACTATAGGCACAAACAAAAAATATATATTAATAGAAGAACTTGTTGCTAGTATCGTTGAGTAATCGTTTAGTTGAAATTTACCTGGAGATATTTTGTCCCTTTGTCTGATTGCTAAAGATTGTCCGAATAATGCTTCAGCTCTCTTATACTTGCTTAGTTCTGCAAGTATTTTGTCTTGTACTTCCAATGAAGCAACCATTTTTGTTATGCATGAGTAGAGTCCATTAACTATTTCATCATCCTTCTGGATATTAGGATTCAGATAATAGAATGACAGGTTTAAATAATACCCCGCTGCATGCAGGGGACGATGCAACTGAAGCTCCATCTTTTATCAATTATGGTGAAAATGTCCTTGTATTTTTCTTCATTATTATTAAAGGATTTAGCAATAGCTTCCTTAGCTCTATCCATGGCCTCATAAATATATCCTAGGTGGCTTCTTCTCGCCATCAACCAATCTAAGAACTCGGACTAGTGGGCCAGATACTTTAAGAGTGAAAACAATTGTAGTCCAAAAACTAGCCAACAAAATAGTCTGAACTACTCGTTTCGCTTGTTGCTCCTTACTCCATTTGCTATTCTTCCATTCATCTGAAGTAAACATTTCCTCAGATTATTCTTTTGACGATGTATACTCGATAATGTAATGCAGGCAGTAGCAAAACGAGTCTTATCTAGTCTAACTAAGTCCTTTTGGTTAGTAAAACATCGCATCATGTTTAACATTCCAGGATGAACATATATGAAATTGCTAATCTCCATGCCTCTTTTCAATGCTTTTCGAATATTCGAGATCTTGTATACATCCTCCAACATCAAATCTAAGCAATGAGCGGTACACGGAGACCATATTAACTGTGGTCGCTTTGCTTCTAACAATCTCCCTATTAACAAAGAAAATAAGTACACATTTAACGTAGAACTCAACTAAATCTAACAAATTAAAGTTATAACTTGTAAGTAGTCTACATTCTTACCTGCCATCACATTTACTGAGGCACTATCGGTAACTACTTGTCCAACATTTGCTTCTCCAATTCGGTCTACAAAATTATCAAATAACTCGAACATCTTCTTTCCATCTTTCACATAAGATGAAGCATCGATGGACTCAATAAACATGGTGCCTTTAGGACTGTTAACTAAAAAGTTAATTAATGTCCTATTTCTTCTATCGGTCCATCCATCAGCCATAACAGTGCATCCAACCTTGGCCCACTTTGCCATATGGTTACTCATCAACTCATTTGTTGCTTCTAATTCCTTTTTCAAACATGGAACTCTTAACTCATGATAAGATGGTGGTTTCAATCTAGGACCGAATTGTCCAATTGACTCAATCATAGGGGCAAAACTATCATATGTGCAGGCATTCAGAGGCACTCCTGCATCATAAAACCATCGAGCAATTCTTTGGATGGTGTGCTCTCTCATTTCCTTCTTGTATGCCCCATTCAATGAAGTTTGTTTTCCTTTGTCCTTTCTATTTTGAACCACAGTTTCTGGGTTAGGAGTAAAAAATGCATCCATTGGACCCTTTTGCCTTGGCTTCTTCAAGCTCGGGCCCCTTGGTGTTGTTATGTTGTTTACACTAACACTCCCTTCATCTTCATCCTCGATACCGTAATCTTCTACATCAATGTCCACAATCAGATTTTTTTGTTCTTTAATCTCTTTTTTTTTTGGACATGTACTCTTTAATTTCTTCCTTCACGTGATCCGAACATTTTGTACAGGCGGTGACATTTCTGTAACCATCAGCGAGGTGTTGTTTCATTCTATATACCCTCCTTTTGTTACTTTCGAACAAAATCCACAGACAAACGTATTTTTATCTTGGTCATTTTGCAATTGACCATATTTCCATGCCGGATTTTTCTTGAACTTTTATCAGCCATCTATGATCTAAGTTATAAAAAAAAAAAAAAAAACAGAAGCTATTTAAAACAGAAGCTGTTATAAAAAGATAAAAAACAGAAGCTATCTATGGATGGGATGAAGCTGTTATAAATGGAGGATTGGAGGGGAGTGTGTTGTGAGAGGGATGGGATGAAGGTTGAGTTTGATGGGTTATTGAAGGAAGTTGTGGTCGAGAAGTATAAGAAGAAGAAGATGTCCAAAACTTGCACACAATAAATAAGTCAAGAGACAAAACCAATAGTCACTCAATGGGTATACCACGCTATGAAAACACAAAACGACATATGTAGTTCGTAGCCGTCAAATCAGCAAATTGATAGCTAACTTAGACCAAAACATACTAGAACCAAATGAATCTGTGACACAACAAAGTGTCACAGTAGAGTATGAAATTTAATGCAAGATGTCAAATCAACAAAGGAGAGATACTCAGAATTCCACATCTAAAAAAATAGCCCACTATGCTTAGCATGAAATATAGACTTTTGGTCAAAACTTGATTGTAGTTATCTCAATCCTCTGCTATATTTCATCTCATTCCTCTCGAGTTTCATTGGAATTGTAGGTGGAAACTTAGTTCTCGAAAATGAAAGAGAGGATCCACCTTCCATTCTCTTAGCAACCAAATTAGAGGAAATGACAATAGAGCCAAAAGATGCAATAGATAGAAAACATTTCAAGTTCGTTCATCCATATTTGTTCTTTTCACCATTCTGAGCAATCAATATGTTAAATGAAAGTAAAAGGATAAAAACTAATAATCCTTTGAAAAGCATGTACGAAATGGAAGAAGTTGTTGAGTGAAAAAAAGGAATGTGAGATTTTGAATGTGAATCTGACGAAAGACAATGAATTGATTAAGAAGTTGTTGGAGGAATCAGGCAGGGTAATTGAAGATTTAGAGAGGAAAGTGGATGTGAAAATGAAGGAGAAAGGTGAGATTGAAAAGGAAAAAAATGGGCTGGAAATGGAGGTTGAGATTTGAGAAGTTAGAGAAGGAAGTTGCTCAATTAAAACAGAGTACATTCTGTTTCAAACAGGAAAAGGAAGAGAACGGGAAGAGAATTTCTGAGCTTCAAATGAGAATTGAATAAGCTGTGGTGAAAGAAAGTGGGATGCTGTGGAGTTTGATGTTCTTGTCAAAGAGTTACAGAAGAAGGAGAAAGCAATGCAGATGTTAACTGAACAAAGAGATTCACTTGATGTGAATTTAAATCTAATCCAAGAGGAGGCAAAAAGTTTACAACGTACGATTGAGATACTCACCCGCGATAAAGCTGAAATGGAGGAGGTGAAAACTGAAGCAGAATATTATTGTCTTCTCTTTTCCTCTGTTTTTGCACCAAAAAACAGAGTAATGGCAGCCGCAGCACCAAATAGATTTGTTGACGCTTTGTGTGAAGAAGAAGGTGGAAAAGGAAGCAAAAAGTTTTGAAGTAGAAGCAGAACGGAAGAACCGAAAAAGTAGATGAAGAGTCGTGTTGAAGAAAATTCATGCGCGGGAGGAGAAGGGTGAAGGGTTGTTTCTTCACTTTCACGTAATAGGTTTAAAAAATTTAGATAATAATAGTTTTTTATTAATTAAAGCCCAGCCCATAAGTTATAAAAATAGCCCACTCCTAATTCGACTTGCGCCTTTGAGGCGCGCGCCTAATCTGGGCTTTTTAGAATTCTCCGCACTTCCTCACAAATAAGCTCCAAGTGGGCGCCTTGAGCCTAGGCGCACCTAGGCGCGCGGCTTAGTGCGCTTTTTAAAACACTGGTCTAGTTGATGACAATACTACAAAATACTTTACCAGAAGTACTATCAAAGGTATTGAAATACAATTTCTCTTAAAAAATATTGAAATACAATTGCAATGGAATAGAATAGAAAAGGTTGGCGCACCAGAGTTAGAATGACAGAGGAGAAGAAGATTAGAGAGAGAAGTACGAGGATAAATGAAAAACTTCTTCATTGAATTGTTAAAGATATTTAAGTGGGTTATTTTGTGTGACTTAGGCGGGATGGATGAAGATTAGATGATTCTAGTTTGGTCTTTTTAAATATTTTTTGATGTAAACTATAGCTAGTTAGTTAGTAAAAATCCCTAACTAATTAGAAATACAGCTGTAACTAACTTCCTAAAACAGTCTTGTAACTAACCAAATAAAACAACCTTGTAACTAACTTGTAACTAACCTTGAGATATCAATATATAACAGTCTCCTAGCCCGAAATATGGCAGAGAATTCTTTTGAAAAATCAATCCAACTTGAATTACATCAAATTGGTATCAGAGCAGCCCGATTCTTGGACGGAATGGCTGGCCGAAGAGTTAACAACCCTGCCACGGGGGAAAACCGTGTGCAAGAAGCGGCGGAGGAAATCACCGTCCTCTCTCCAAAGACATCAACAGTTCGCTTGCTGGCTGTTGAAGAATCTTTGGGAGATCTCCACAACAAATTTGATAAGTTGATGGAAAGTGTCGAACTGTTAAACCGAAGAGGAGAATTCCCACAGCCACCACCACGGAATGAAATTAACTTCCAAAACGACCAACGTTTTGGTGAAGCAAGAGGCCGGCGAGCAAGGGGATACGTTAGAAACATGAACAATCCACGAGGACTTCAAAGAAGGAGACCCGGTTACGCTATACAGCAACAGCTTGACGAAGACCTTCAAGAAGATCAAGAAGATTGGCAAGAAACCCAAGAAGATGATTCTTCAAGCGGGGATGAACAAGGAAACATGTGGAACTTCAATGATGAAGCACGAGCAGGAAGAAATAACCGAAGAATTGAGGCCAGAAGAGGAGAATACCACGATTATAAGATGAAGATCGACCTTCCCATGTATTATGGCAAACGAAACATAGAAGCATTCTTGGACTGGATAAAGAGTACTGAAAACTTCTTCAACTACATGGATACGCCTGAACGCAAGAAAGTCCACCTAGTAGCCTTAAAATTAAGGGCTGGTGCATCAGCTTGGTGGATCAGTTAGAAATCAATAGACAAAGATGCGGGAAACAACCGGTTCGCTCATGGGAAAAGATGAAAAAATTGCTGAAGGCAAGATTCTTACCACCAAACTACGAACAAACTTTATACAATCAGTACCAAAACTGCCGCCAAGGTGTCCGGACAGTAGCTGAGTACATTGAAGAATTCCACCGCCTGAGTGCAAGAACAAACCTAAGCGAAAATGAACAGCACCAGGTTGCAAGATTTGTGGGAGGCCTTCGATTCGACATCAAGGAAAAGGTCAGACTACAACCATTCCGTTTCCTGTCTGAAGCAATATCATTTGCAGAAACGGTAGAGGAGATGATTGCAATTCGATCCAAGAATCTAAATAGAAGATCAGCATGGGAAACAAATTCGACAAAAAGCAAAACAAACGACCAACCTTCAACCTCAACAAAAGCAAAAGGGAAAGAGATTGATAATCAAGAAGTAGCCGTTGAAAGAAAGAAAGAACAGACGTTCAAGCCTAGTGGTCAGAACAACTACTCCCGCCCGTCATTAGGAAAATGCTTCCGATGTGGCCAAACTGGCCACCTGTCCAACAACTGTCCGCAAAGAAAAACCATTGCAATAGCCGAAGATGGAGGACAGACAAGTGAAGACAGTATAGAAGCAGAGGAAGAAACTGAACTGATTGAAGCAGATGATGGGGAAAGGGTCTCTTGTGTTATCCAACGGTTACTAATTACGCCCAAGGAAGAAAAGAACCTGCAACGCCACTGTCTTTTCAAGACAAGATGCACCATAAACGGAAGAGTATGTGATGTAATCATAGACAACGGCAGCAGTGAAAACTTCGTAGCAAAGAAATTAGTAACAGTCTTGAATCTAAAGGCTGAAGCACATCCAAACCCTTACAAGATAGGTTGGGTGAGAAAAGGAGGAGAAGCCACGGTCAGCGAAATCTGTACAGTCCCTCTCTCCATTGGAAACGCCTACAAAGACCAAATTGTTTGTGATGTCATTGAGATGGATGTATGCCATCTCCTACTAGGAAGACCTTGGCAGTATGATACTCAATCATTACACAAAGGAGAGAAAATACATATGAGTTTCAATGGATGGGAAGAAAGGTAGTCTTACTCCCTATAACGAAAAAGATTAACGAAGGGTTAAGAGGTGAGAAACAGTTATTCATCACTGTTAGTGGGAAAAACATGCTTAAAGAAAGGGAACAAGACATCCTAGGACTGGTTGTTATTGAAAAAACCAAAGAAAAACAGGTTGAAGACATAGAACCCAAATTACAGCAGCTCCTTCATGAGTTCCCTCATATAAAGGATATCTGGTACAAATGCTCCAACTTCTTAGACGCTGATGACTACCACATTGTTGAAGGATATCTATTTAAAGGAGAACAATTATGCATCCCGCACACCTCACTACGTGAAGCCTTAATAAAGGAAGCACATTCTGGAGGGCTAGCTGGACATTTCGGACAGAATAAGACATTGGAGATCACTTCCAAACGATACTACTGGCCGCAAATAAGAAAAGACTCCAATAATTTCGTAAAAAGATGCCCCATCTGTCAAAGAACCAAAGGCTCCAGCACGAATGCAGGATTATACTCGCCACTACCCATCCCGACCTCAATATGGGAAGATTTATCAATTGACTTCGTGATTGGATTACCAAAAACACAAAGACAATTTGACTCAATAATGGTCATGGTGGACAGATTCAGCAAAATGACACATTTCGTAGCATGCAAAAAGACAAATGATGCAATCTACATAGCCAACCTCTTCTTTAAAGAAGTAGTACGACTACATGGAGTACCTAAAAGCATAGTATTAGACAGAGATGTCAAGTTCCTGAGTCACTTTTGGCGAACACTGTGGAAGAAGTTTGACACAACACTGAAATTCAGCACCACAGCCCACCCACAGACAGATGGACAAACTGAAGTAACAAACAGGACCCTCGGTAATCTGCTACGCTGCCTTAGCGGGTCAAAACCAAAACAATGGGATCTAGCATTAGCTCAAGCTGAATTCGCCTTCAATAATATGAAGAACAGATCAACAGGAAAGTCCCCCTTCGAAGTAGTTTATACCAAACTACCACGATTAACCTTTGATCTCACTACACTCCCCACAACCGTGGATCTCAACAACGAAGCAGAATGCATGGCAGAAAATATCAAAAAACTACACAAGGAAGTCCATGATCATCTTATACAGACAACAGACTCCTACAAAAAGGCAGCAGATAAAAAAAGAAGACAAGCCCACTTCAATAAAGGAGACCTAGTAATGGTACACCTGAAAAGAGCAGATTTCCTACTGGCACCTACAACAAGCTGAAAGACAGACAAATTGGGCCATTCCCTATATTAGAGAAATACGGAGATAATGCCTTCAAGATCGATCTACCACAAGACATACACATACACCCAGTCTTCAATGTTGCTGACCTAAAGCCATACCATGCACCAGATCGTGTTTCAGGCTTGCTGACTGATGGACTCTGGGACGAGTCCATCCTTAGGGGGGTGGAATGATGTAAACTATAGCTAGTTAGTTAGTAAAAATCCCTAACTAATTAGAAATACAGCTGTAACTAACTTTCCTAAAACAGTCTTGTAACTAACTAAATAAAAAAACCTTGTAACTAACTTGTAACTAACCTTGAGATATCAATATATAACAGTCTCCTAGCCCGAAATATGGCAGAGAATTCTTTTTGAAAAATCAATCCAACTTGAATTACATCATTTTTCCTTTTAGTTTTGGTGGGGGCAATGGGCTTTTTAAATATGCTACCTAGTTTGGATTGGGAAAGATTAGATGCCTTCTTTTTAGAAGGTCCAACGTGTCCACTTCAGAAGTGCATTTGATATTTGTTTTTTATTAAAAGCAAATATGTCAAATCACTTATCCGATATGTATATGGGAAGTATTTAGGAGTATTGATATTTGATACGTATTTGATACGATTTTTTGCTTCACATGGAGTATTCATGCTTCATAAGCAAAAAAAAACCACCACCCACTCCCCACTCCTTTCTTCTTTGAGAAAAAAAGCCCTCGCCTTGCCTTCATCAGTGAGAGGGCATCGAACTTGTACACCATTATGTACCCTTTGAAACCACCAGCACCAGCACCAGCACCCTTTTTTGACAAGAAACAAGCTTTTTCATTAAAATAATGATATGAGACTATGCTCAAAGTACAATGGAAACAACAAGCATAAAGCTGTGGATCAGGAGGTGCACCCGGGCATCTCAACTAGGTTGACACCCCATTAGTACCATCAACACCTTGAAAAGAAACTTGCAAATAACTTAATAACTTAAAAATTACAATCATTGCCAAGATATTTTTTTTTTGAAACGAAAATAAGCCTCTTTATGAAGGATAATGAGACTAAAGCTCAAAGTACAAGAGTATTATACCAAAACCAAAAGAACTAAGGGAAAAAACAAGCTAAAACATAAACAAAGACTATAATCGGGCAAAATAATATGATGGAAACTTAAATACGAGTCCGAATCAGAAAATAAACGAGCTAATCAAAGCCACACAATACAGTACATCAGTAGAAAGCTAAGTAAAAAGCAATACTTAAACACTCTCTCAAAATTAGCCCACTCCACTCGTATAAAAAGTACTGCACATCCAAATCTTCAAGATGATAGGAGAAAATGAAAGCCAAGAAGATGCAAACAGCTGCCTCAAAGCTAACTTGCCAACACAATCCAAAGTCCAGAGGATCTGGAAGTAGTCTTCTTCCAATCCACATAAACTTGCCAGCACTGCCTTCAACTCATTACTCCAGTTATCAAAGAGAAGTCAGCTTTAGCAATGTCAGTTTTCTGAAAAAACCTTCAACCCACCTTGTAAGAAAGTCCCTGAAAATCTTTAAAGCTTCCAACTAAAATCTGGCCGACATCTTTTGAGCTCTATATGCTTTCTATGACTTCTTTAACGAAGCTGTCCATTCTAGAATCTTGAATTAGTAGTATGTCTGGACTAATTTCTTTTGAAAACTTCTAAGAATCAGCCACCATGTTTTTGTCCAAATCATCATGCAATTCAATAGCTAATCTTCAATTTTCAACCCTGAGGATATCCACCGAATGACCTGTTTTCCTTTGGATTAGGCTAAAGAGATTTCACAGGTATCCACTATGGAATGCAATTTTTAGGTATGTATTTTTCTTTTACAGTGGAGTAAAGGAAAGCTTTTCTTAATGGAAAGTAATTGAACCTCTTCAGATTGGAATAAAATACTTAAAGCCTTGTTCATATCAACTGGCATTTTATTGTAATTTCTATCTCCTCATTGTCCTCTTTCCTGTTCTTCACTGCTTACACTTGCCAATGACTCTTCATCAAAGTCTTTCGTACCTTTATGAGAAGTCTGAAAATTGCTATGTAATCCTCGCACAGAAGGAGGATTGAAAGACTCTTGGGAATTACATCCGAAATGGGAACCAGGTTTATTCAAAAAAGGTAAAGAAGCTGACCTGTTTTGATTTAGGCCAGGGACTTGGATCTTGACACAACAGCCTCAAGCAAGTCAGGGTTTGTGATTTTTGTCCAAGAATTGCTAAAAGAAGTCCTTTTCTTGGTCAAGTGTTTTCGGAAAGGCTTAACCAAATAAGAACTTCCTTGAGACATTTTAGGAATCTTGCACTTCTTGTTTCTCTTCATTCGTTGATGCAAGCAAATGTTAGCCGGAAATTTCTGAGGTATTTCGAACTCACTCGTATTGTGAGATGGAGACTGAAGAAGATCATTATTCGAGTTATCCTTGGACAATTGGAATGCTATATTCACTGTACTGTTTGATTGGTTGGAAAAAGGCAAGGAAGAGTTGGATTCCAAGGCAGAGGAAGATATGAGAACACGGCTGGAAGGTGGAAGGGTTCTTGAGTGATTAGTTAATGCTGCTGAGCTGTCTTTTGGGAGGAATAACGGAGGAACTACAACAGGCTCTCTTTTAAATTTCTTTTTCGTGCCCTTACGGATGGAAGCAGAACAATTACTTTGCAGAGAATCATTTCCATTCACATTCTCTTTCCTTGTTAAAGCTTTTTTCGTGTTCATACTAGGCTGGAAAGTAGCCCCATTTGAGCTTTCCACCATTTGAGGTTAGACCAAAGCCCAATGAATTAAATGCATAGATATCTTCTGCTGAATTCTCTCTCTTCCTTGGATACAGCCTATTAATTTCTAACGGACATATTTCATTTCCAATCAGATTGTCGGCCTCCGGCGCCGGTGAGGAAACATGAATTTGATTCAAAGCTTCTAATGGATTTCTTGAAAAGGAGGGAGCTGTTTTAGTGGATTTAAACACATCAAGTTCTTGAGGGAAGAACAAAACATTAACATCTTCATCTTCCAAAGCTTGCCTAACCCTTAGTTAATCAATAGGGTTTTTGAAAATCCTTAAGAATAAGACTTCCCTTGAAAATACATGGGGGATCCATAGGCTCAATATCATCAAAATTCAAGAAAAAATTACTTCTATTAAAGTCTGTAATTTCAGTGGTAGTAGGTATAATACCACATAAATTCGGTTTAACTTGAATTCTTGCTTCGTTGCAATTGGTTAGATTAAGCGTTTCTGTGGCAATGCTTTCTAAACCCTCAAAATTCTCTCTGGTGGCTTCGAAGGTTTTTCTACACTAGTAGTCCAGAGGAAGGTTTCCAATTCTTAACCATCTGCTGCAGCCTTTCATTACCAACGGCTGGCTGTTTTTTAATCTATCCCATTTTTCGAACTTTAGGTGAAATGGCCCCATCTCCTGCCATCTCTCAGGTTCATTGATGAAATCTTCAACCAGGCCTTGATCCAAACTAATAAGAGCATTTTCATCCAATAGTGGGTTGATGATAATTCTTGTTTGGAAAAAGATTTCCAGCAGTTTTCGAATTTCTCTCCAATAATCAACGCAAAGAGTATTGTAACTATCCACAACTATTCTGATGTAGCCTAAGTAATCTCAAGGAGAAATCCTCCAAGAACAAATTGAGAATCTTTTATTAGAATGAATAATGTGCTTCATACAAGAGGAGAAGACTTCTATTACAAATGGGGCTAAAAAGGGAATTAATCTAGAATATTACCTAATTACCCAATTAACTCTTAGTCTTCTTACATCATTTTCAAACTTTGTTTGAATAACTTCCGAGTTATTTGTCACCCCCTGACTCTGTTTTGCTCTCTTCAAAATAGAGGAAACTTGAGAGCTTTCTCCTTCATCTTTGGTCACAGCCTGATAATCAACTTTAATGGCACTCTCTTTTTTTTTTTTCATCATGGGTTAAGTTACCATCCGATTTAACTTTATCTGTGAAGCTTGTACTCTTAGCCTGGGCTGGATTAAAAGATGTGGCAATTTTATGTGAATACCAACTTATATACTCTGGTTTTGAAAAGGAAATTCTCCAGCATTTTGTGAAATGCCACCCACCCCTGTTTGTCTTCTCCCTAACACACTCGAATGAAGGAGTGTCCACCTGAAAATGGCCATAGGTCACACAACATAACACCCAACCCTTTTTTGCCTTGAACTTTGACAACTTCAACCTTCCTTGGTTTAACTCCCCCATTTCTGGAAGAAACAATCTGCTGGGCCTCTTAATAACACTGATAATGCTTTCAGGCACCAGCTCACATCTTTGACAAGGAAGCTATCGTCTTCTGACCAAATGCGATAATACGATTGAAGAACTTCGTAACTTACCACTTCCATTGCAGTCTCACTTCTAAGCTTCCCTGTGCAATTAAAACGAAACTCAACCACCAGACCTTTAGTGATTGGTCTGTGGGTAGACTTCACCAGGAGGCTAACGTTGTTAGACTGAAAAGTAGTCGTTGTGAGGCTACTGGATAAAGAGAGAACCGAAAAGGGAGCAGGAGGGAGGGGGGAGGAGGGATAACAAAGAGAACTTACCTTTTAGCAACTTCCAGATTTTCTGTTTCATTTGAACATTTGTTGTTTCTTCTCACTACATCAATAGAAAAGTTCTTGATCTTTGTTCCATCGCCAAGAATATTCAAAAATAGCAAAACAAGACTATGAAGTGTAGTAGAGGAAGAGAGCCATCTTATCCACGGTTGCATCAACAATTACATGGAGATGAGAGCACTCCAGTTTAAACTAATATCTTGACTTGAATAATCAGCAGAAGCCTTGGCCCCCATTATTCTACACTCTACATCAATTCCCCTGAATATGTTTTTGCTACCAACTCAAAAGTGATAGAGTCTAAAGAATCACTTCAGATGGTGGTTTGCCAACCCATGAGGCTTTTCTTTGAGTTCGAAGAAATGGCACGAGCTCGATCCTCATGAAATTGATGTCAACTGAGTTGATTTAATTGGAAATGATGTTAGGGTTGAAAGAGAGCTTGATTGCATCAATGAATCAGGAGGGAGAAGGGGAAAGTGGTGATGTAAGAAGAATGTGGTTAGCTGGGTCATAGTCTTAGGTTAATTCCATTTTTTACCACCACTTGTATTAAAACTCTATAAGTGGAAGTCTTCCCCTCATGTATGGACAAATACTGAATTATCTTTTGTTCGAAGAATTCTCGTAGATTTTCTAGAAAGATCTCCTTGCTTTTGTTCAATTCATTCATTGTGTGGTGGGGAAGGGGAGAGATACTTCCTTTTGGGAAGACCATTGGATGGGGGAGAGATACTTACTTTTGGGAAGACCATTGGATGGGGGGAGACCTCTCTGTTTCTTATTCCCTCTTTCGTATCATTTTCTTGATCACAAACACTGTTTTGTTGCTGATATTCTCGTGTGGTCTAGGAGCTCGTATTCCCTCTCTTTTGGGTTCTGTTGTGCTTTTTCCTATAGGGAAACAATAGAGGTACTTGAGGGCCACTCGTTTAGACGTGGGTGAAGTGGTTCTCCCCTAGGTCTATCTGTTTTCTTGTGCTGTGGAGGATTGAGATTCCTAGGAAAGTTAAGTTCTTTAGTTGGCAAGTTTTACACGACCGTAAAAAGAAAAAAAAACAGGATGGATAGGCTTAAGAGGAAGATGCTCTCGCTTGTAGGTCCTTTCTTGTTGCATTCTTTGTAGAAAAGGGAGGGAGATCTGGACCACATTCTGGGCATTGTGAGTTTTCCAGCTTGGTTTGGAACTCTTTGTTTTAGACATTTGGCGTTAGGGGGACTTGACATAGAGATGTGTGTGCGTTGCTTGAGGAGTTCCTTCTCAACCCTGACCAGTGAGAAGGGCACTTCCTTTGGGTCATGGGGGTGTGTTCTATTTTATGGGTGGTGTGGGGTGAGCAGAACAATGGGGTTTTTAGGGGTGGGGAGAGGGTCCCCAGTGAGATTTGGTCCCTTGTACGTTATCATGTTTCTTTGTGGGCCTTGAATTCGAAGGAATTTTGTAATTATTCTATAGGTGTTATTTTGCATAGTTGGGTCCCTTTTTCTAGAGGGTTCCCTTCCTTTTAGTGGGCTGGCTTTTGGTTAGCCTCCTATTCTCTCTTTTTTTTTCCTCATTGAAATTGGTTTTATCATCATATAAACAAAAAATACTCACCCTCAAAGTCAAGTTTATTTATTTATTTTGAAACGGAGACAAATCTTTTTTATTAATATGCACTCAAAGTACAAGAGAGTTATACAAAGAGAGTAATACAAAGTCAAGTTTATTTGTACTCTGCTTATATTTGGAAAGTTGTTAAAGATTCAATGAAACTCCTCTAAAAATAACTCATTGTAGGTATAAAATCGATTGACCATACACTTCACTACTAAAATGGCTATCCTTCACGTATTATATGAATATTTACTATATGAATCCTGCGCAATATAGACATTGGCTCCCTTTTTTTTTTTGTTTTATTAATTTGTTTTTGTTTATTATAATCATAATGAACTTAGGTGAGCCCTAATATCTTTCCATCTTTACATTTACACTAGAGTTTTTTCACAATCTTTTGGTTCATAATTTTGTCGACCCTTTGATTGGGTTTGAGTTGTTTGACTTTTTTTGCTAGTTTCTTGTTTGTAGGTTTGGAATCTTTGTAGTTTTAATGTAATTTATTTATTAGCATTGTGTTAGATACCTACATTTGTATACATGGGTTTATATTGTATAAGGGTAATTAGATTAGTATAGGGTTAGGGGTATAAGGGTAATTAGATACTTAGGAAGTTACTAGTAGTTATTGTGTAAGTGTGGTTACTAGTAGCTATTATGTGTGGTTACTAGGGTGGTTACATCTTGTTATAAATGGAGGGAGGGTAAGTGAGAGAGAGAGGTTATTATGTGGAGTGATTTAGGGCTTGGGTGAGAGTACTCAAGAGGGAGGTTCCAAGTGCCTTATACTTGGGTTTATCTTGTATTTTCTTATAGTTCATTATAATAAATTAATATCTTGTTCTTGTTAGCAACTTTCTAACACATTGTTAATTTTGCCAATAGCTCATATCTCCCTTTGTAATTAGATCTTTTAATGAGTATTAATAATTGCTAGGCTCTTCTTTATTAGTTTTGTGGGTGGGGGTTTCCTCAACCCTTTCCTCTTAGATGGTCCTTCTTGGCTTTTTTTGTTGAATATACATATGCTTTTCTTATTAGAAAAAGAGATTTACTTATGATGTTAGACATCAGTCTCTGATTATTACCTAATATGAGTTACTATTGCTCTTTAGGTCTTCCAATGCGTAAATGCAACTTGTGGTTATTTTTATCATCCTAAATGTATTTCAAGATTGCTTCATCCGGAGAATAAAGTTGCCGCTGGAGACCTTGAGAAGAAGATTGCATCTGGAGAATCTTTCTCATGCCCTGTGCATAAGTGCTCTGTTTGTGCGCTCGGCGAAAATAAGAAAATATGGGAACTACAGTTTGCTGTTTGTCGACGGTGTCCAAAATCATACCACAGGAAATGCTTACCAAGGTATCCTTTGAATTTCTATATAGTGAATCAGAGTGTAATTTTTTAAGTTCTGGTGCTTAATTGGTTAAAGAATGCATTGTTTTTGTTAGGAAAATCACTTTTGAAGGTTCTGAGGATGGTGAAACCCCGACCAGGGCATGGGAAAAGCTATTACCTAATCGCATTTTGATATATTGCTTGTAAGATTGCTGTGTCAGCTGTTACTACTATTTCCTTTAATCAGTATTGGCCTATTAATGTTTTTTTTTCATTTAATTTGACCAGGGACCACGAGATTGATGAAGAAATTGAGACTCCTGCTAGAGACCATATAAAATTTCCTGGTCTTGAAGAGAGTAGGCTTCCCATTCAGAAAAGGAAACTTCCTATCAGTGATACAAGACGAGGGAAGACGATAGTTTTTCGTGGGAGTAGGGAGAATGTTGTATCAAAGAAGGGATCTATGCCAGATGACCTTCAGGGAAAATCTGCTGCAAAAGTATCCAAATCATTTGAGAGGTCCTCATCTGATGGGAAGCTTCTTGGTAAAGTGACTGCGAAATCATTGTGGAGTTCTGAGTCTGAAAATGTGAAATTGGTAACATTTCAAGAAACTGTTTGAATAAAAAAGGAGAATCTGTCCTCATGGACATTGATAAGACGATCAAAGTGAAAAAATCCTCCTTAGTTGGCAAGTCTGCCATACCAACCAAGAGATTTGATCCAAGTAAGATTTACAAGGAGGATAGAAGTGGGATGCTCCTATTAGATGCCAATTCGGAGAGGAGGTAACTGCCATTTGTACTTCACATTTGGTTTTGATGCCCTCACCCTTAAAAAATGAATTAAGGAATGACAACAGTTATAAACTTCCCTAAAGTGCACGCTTGCATGTTTGGTAAAGTGGATTTGTTTCTAAAATATTCTTTCTTTTAACCTAGGTTAATGGACATGATGAAAAATGTTGCATCGTCAATTACTTTGGAAGACGTAATTAAGAAGCACAAAGTCCCATCTACTCATGCATATTCTTTAAAACATGTAGTGGACAAGACAATTAAGATGGGGAAGTTGGAAGGGTCAGTTGTGGTAAGAAAATTATTAACTTTTGTATCCTTAAAGTGATCTCGTGGTTTCTTATCCCTTAATGGTCTACTGTTTTGGTTGTTAGGCTGTTCGAGCTGCTCTGCGCAAGCTTGAGGAAGGATGTTGCATTGAGGATGCAGAAGCTGTTTGTGAGCCTGAAGTTCTTAACCACATATTTAAGTGGAAGGTGCTTACAATTTCTTATTGCACTGTTCTAAAGAAATTTCTTAGGCTTTTATTTGCTCAGCTGCTTTGACGAAATTTTTGACAAAGCATGGTCTTATACTGACTAATATTTTGTGTTTTCGAAGTTTTGAACTATTTTGTGCTTTCATCTTAGACATTCGGCCCCTGCTCTCTATTTTCCTATTTACATCTTTTTCCTTATGCTGAATCATTTGGTGGCAGATGCCTTTTCTCGTTTTAGTAGCTCTAGGATATTGTTGGGATTCTGTCATTTGTTGTTTGATAGAGAAGCAACTGACATAGTGGCTCTTGTATCCTCGAACGAGACATTTGATATTAATACGAAGGAGAAGGATTGTTTCTCTTTTGGAGCTTGAATCCTTCTAAAAGTATTTCTTATAGTTCCCTCTTTTGGAGCTTTTGTGAAAATTTTAAGAATGTAGTTCCCTCTTTTAGAGATTTTGTAAAATTTTTCTAGAAGACTTAGTACTTCTGTTTGTGGTAAGTCAATCATGGAAGACTTCTACAGATATTTCTTTTAAAAAGGAGACAGCCTCTTTATTAATATTAATATAATAATAATGAGACAAAAGCTCATAATACAAAAGAATTATACAATGAGCATGTAAGCATGGATCGGGGGTGCACCTGGACATCTCAACTAGGTTGACACCCCCTTAACACCCTCATCATATCCAACCAAGCTAAAACCCGTAACAAAGGAGTAATGGCTAAAGGCAAAACAAACACAAAAGAAGTACAGGGAAATACAAATACAAATACAAGACTAAACATCCTTCTAAATAAAAGGCGACCAAAAACTTGCACCAAGACAAACTCGAGATCATAGGAGGAAGAACACTATGAGGAGGCTGAAAAGAGGAAGACTTTTACAGATTAGATTGGTTTTTAGAAAGATGATCCTTTTTGTAGGGCTGCTTTTTCACATTCTGTATTGGTGGGCAGAAAAAAGACTTCAATCATATCTTTTTGAATCATGACTTTGTTTGGTTAGTTTGGAGTTGTTTCTATGAGGTGTTTGACTTTCCTTTTGCTAGACACATGCTGTGTTTTAGAAAGCCTCCTAGGCGCATGCATAGTGCCTCGCCTTGCACACAAGTGCATCAGATGTGGTGCTTTCAGTGAAGCCCTACGGCCCAATGTCCTAGGCATTGGGGTTTTTTTTTCATTATTTTAAAAAAGTAATTATTAGGGTTTTTTCCTTCCATATTAATTATAAATAATAAAATTTGCTTGGCCTAAATGGAATATTTTTTTTTCCTATGGTTACTTTTATTTTTTTTCTTTTATATTCCAATTCAACTATCCTCTTTTTTATCTTGTATTTTTATATTATCTTGTATTATATATAGAGAGACTGCACCTTAAAAAAAAAACCCACATTTTTTTTCCGCCTTGCACTTAAGCCCTAAAAGACTATTGTGCTTTATTATGCCTTGAGCATTGAAAAACATTAGACACAGAGATCACGGAGATGATTGAGGAGTTTCTTCTTCATCTGTCCTCTAGGTTGTAATTTATTTGACTGGAGTTTCTTTCTTTAATTGGATTCACTTGTGTGAGCTTTGATTTTTTTGGTCTTTCCTTATATAATTATTTTTTTTCTCAATGTAAGTCTTGTTCTTTTTTCTTGGTCTTCAATGAATTTTTGTGTATTTGAATTAAATGTGTTAGCATCGTTGAATTCTTTGTTTTCTTTGAACAATCACTTTTAACTGACTTTGTGAATTCCTTTACTGTAGAGCAAACTCAGAGTATATCTTGCACCATTTCTGTATGGCATGCGCTACTCCTCCTTTGGTCGTCATTTTACAAAAGTTGAGAAACTTGTGGAGGTATACTTGTTTTTGCAGCAATGTTTTTCTTCGATTTAAGAGTACTTTGGTTGTCTTATCTTTTTAATTATGGAAGCATGGTCATGATATGTTATACTGGGTACTTCAAGGAACTTGTTTGGTGACAACAAGATTGTATTGGGGGCAAAGTATCAAAAATCCATTGTCGAAGCATGATGTGTACTACTGCACATCGGGACTCCCAACGATAAGCCAGAATTCAAGTAGTACAACCTTAATTGAACTTGGAGATTTAAGACATATGAGAAATCCAAACTTCTCTCTTTTATGTACGTTCATTAAATAAACATAAAACTGCTCTAAGTTCTCTCTCTCCTCCTCTCCTCTCCCCTCCCTCCACCCCACTCCTTCCGATCTCCCCTCTCCGACAGCCAGGTTTTTTAAGCAGTCCTCTCTGTTAAGTCTCAGAGATCACCATGGAGGTGGTTAGCTGGAAAATTGACCAGTCACACTATTGCATTTGACATGAAGGAGATTGTTGCTTCATTGAAGATGTAGAAGCCGGCAGAAGCATCTCTCTATCCGTTTGCCAACTTAGATGGATCTGGTCAGCATTAACTGATCTTATCATTTTCCGGTAGGTTGACACTTCAGGAAATTTGGGGATGTCGACAAAGGCAGATTGAGAATTTCAAAGTTTCAAGCTAAGTTGGAATGGATACTGAGCTGTGATCATTGGCCATATTCAGGGGGCTCTTCAATATCAGAGTGTGCTTAGGTAGTGAGAAGCAAGACTGGAAGTTGTTTTGCTCAATGCTAGATAAGTTTGTCGAAAAACTGGATTATGCTAGATGGTTTTCTAATAATTCCCTCAAGATTCCTCCTTCGAATTTGAATAGGAAACTAAGTTATGTTGAATTGGCAAAATCAAGTCTTTCCAGTTCCCCTGTTCCAAGACCTATATTTAAGGTAATTGACCAGACTCCTAGTAAAAAAAGCAAGGCTCAAAAGTTAGTCCATCTTCCCCCTTCAAAACAGAAGGATTTGCTGATTAAGAATCTTGAAGTTGTGAAAGTCAATTTTGAAAATTTATGGACTATAACAAAGTTATTTGCCTCAGATGACTGGAAACTGATCCGTAAGGTTGGAAGCTTTTTTCCAATAAAATATTGTTACAAATCCTTTATACGATGAGAATGCCCTCATTAGCATTGACCGAGGATCAATTTTAGATCTCATCCATGAGGAAGGAAAATGGCAAGCCTGGGGGAATTTTCTCAAATTTGAAAGCTGGTTTAAATTTAAACACAGCCGGCCACTCGTCCAAAAAGGGAATGGCGGTTGGCTAAAAATTAAAAAACTTCCCTGGGATTATTGGTGTAGGAGTACCTTTGAGGTCATTGGGGATCATTTTGGAGGTCTCTTAGATATAGCCTCCGAAAGTCTAAATTTAATTAATGTTAGTGAAGTTCGGATTCAAGTTAAGAAGAATTCTTGTGGTTTTGTGCCATCCACGATTGAAGTCACTGATCTAAGGAGGGGAAATATATATCTTCATTTTGGAGATTATGAATTCCTAAACCATAATATTCCCGTCAGAGCTAAAGAGTCCTCTTTTAATCTTTAAATGAAAGGAATAAAGGAAAAGGGGCCCACTTCAGTAAATCTTTGAGTTATAACGATTTTAGCCCAAGAATTTCGGAGGACCTTAGCAAATTTATTGCAAAAAAGCGTTACAAAATGTTTCTGTTTTTAATATTCCAGTAGCCAAAGAGTCCTCTTTTGAGTCTTTAAATGAAAGGAATAAAAGAATAGGGGCCCACTTCAATAAATCTTTGAGTTATAACGAATTTAGCCCAAGCATTTTGGAGGAAAACCCATCAGACTTATTGCAAAAAAACGTTACAAAACGTCTGATTCTTTTCTTTTTGTTCGAACAGGGGCCAACTTTCTTCAAAAGTGGGTATTTTCAATCGTTCCAAGTGTGCCAAAGACAGCAATTCCTCACATATTCCAAAAATTCTTAAGCACTATATCGCGCAAACCTCCTTCAACAATGTGTGGGCTGCCTTGCTAAAATCTGAATTAAATGGGGTTTGTGACCTTAAAATCCCCCCTTTGGACTGTTTTCGGAATAACACCATCAAGCATTCAGTTTCTGCCAATAACCCAGATCTTTTGGAAGTTTACAGCTTTAAAATCCAGGTCCCTGAGAGTTTTTACAGGTCAGTAAATAGCACTTCTCCTTCAAAGTGTCTCAACATTTCAAATTCCTCCACCTCCACTGCAAAAACATCTTGTCAGCAAGGCTCCCCATGCAAAGCTGAATTAACTCCTAAAGACCAGCCGAAAATTTTCTCACCTATCAGTGTTAGTAGTGAAGAATAAGTTGCTCTTAGTGAAGTTGACCCTAAATTAGATTAAAAAATTGAAGGGACGGACTTAAATGTTTTGTTTAATGAGGAGGGTTTTGTCACAAATAATTTTCATCCAGATTTGCCTAAAGAGTTGATGTCAATAGTCAGTGATTGTGGAATTATTGTGGTCTAATTTAGAAGTGCAGCCATCCCTATCCTTCTCTCCGCCATAATGAAGATTGTCTCATGGGTCACTAGGGGCATAAATGATTCCTCTTAATGTGCAGCACTAAAAAATTCATCATAATCTGCAATCCAGATGTGTTCATGATTCAAGAGTCTAAGAAAGATAGTTTGAATTCTGTTTTCATAAAATCACTGTGGAGGTCCAAGGTTATTGGCTAGAATTTGTGGCATCTGTTGCGCCATCTGGGGGAATTCTTGTCACATTTTCTTGGCTGGGAAAGGATTTTCTTTCTAGTGAGACCCTTTATCACATTTTTTTTTGTTTTGTCCCGTCTCTTATTGTGGCTAGGAAAGGATTTTGTCCTTGTTCAATTTAGTTTGGACTTTTGATCGCTCTCTAGGCGCTAATGTGGTTCAGCTGCTGTCGAGTCTGTTTTTTCCCAAAAATCTCGCATCATTTGGATAACTTTGTTAAAAGCTTTATTTTCAGAATTATGGTTTGAGTGGAATCAACATTTCTTCCATGATAAAGCAAAGTCAAAGAGCAGAAATTATGTGTGCAGTAGATCTTAGTGTTGCAGCTTGGTGTTCATTAAAAAATGAGTCTGCTAATTTTTCCATTCAAGATATTTACCTCAATTGGAATGCCTTTCTTAATCGAGCCTAACCATTGCCGGATCATTTTCTCTCCATTTGCAGTTCTTACTGTCTGAAGTTTGAAGCTTTGAAGTCTTGACCTTGTTTAATTTTATTTTGAGATTGTAATTGTTTTTTGGGGTTTCTTTTAATTTTCTGTTTTTTTTTCTGGACCTGGTAATTGGCTGTTTGTTTGTTTTGTTTTGCTTTGATATTTACTCGATAGAACACCAAGTAGTGTGTTCTACTAGTTTATTTATCAGCCAAACTTTTACAGAAAACAGAACTAACACAGAGTCTTGAAAACAAAGTACAACACAAGAACTAATACAAAGTTCAACATAAAACAACAAAACAGTAAAGGAGTTCACGATAATGGAAATAACTTGCTACAGACTACAGAAACTGAACACTTTCTGCATTCCCTGCTCTCCAGGAAATTACAGCCCTCCACTTCCAGAAACTGACTAACCACCCCTCTCTTCCCTTCCTTCTTTCCCTTTTAACTCTCTCCCATGTAATTAACCATGGTCCCCACCAAGGTGGTTTCCACTTCTTTCTCCATTTCCCTTCTCTTGTTCACGTGCAACTGCCTCCTTTTTCCTCCAGCTATATTGTAAAATAATTGGTGGTCTATCATCACTTTTTCGGGATATGATGATTGACGCTATGGGGGTGTCGACCTAGTTGATATGTCCCCTTTCTATTTCTTCTTTATTGCTCTCTTTGTATAATTTTCTTGTACTTAGGGTTCTTATTAATAAAGAAGTTTTGTCTCCGTTTCAAAAAAACATGAAACTGCTCTCTCTCAGCAGTGTTTTCAAAGCGCAAGGGGCACCTCAAGGTGAGAGGCGACATAAAGGCAATGCCTGAGCGAAGCGAGGTGCAATGAATGAATAAATAAATAAATAATATATGAGGTAGAACATAAGTTTATAGACAAATGTCAAAGCCTCAAAGATTAATAATAGTTCTGTAATCAAGAAAAATGAACAAAATCGATTGTATAATTCTCTTGTACTTTCAGTTTGAGTTCTATTTAATAAAGAAGTTTGTCTCCATTTCAAAAAATAAAAAATAAAAATGAACAGAACTCTATAAGTACAAGTTTAAAACACCATCAAATATCAAATTCATCAACATCCCCATCTAACTCTATGGTTTCGTCCATTGCTCCTCGGCCATTGTTCTCCTTGATGTCTAATTCATCTAACTCTATGGTTTCGTCCATTGCTCCTCGGCCATTGTTCTCCTTGATGTCTAATTCCTCTTCATCGTCGTCCTCATCTTCATTACTAACTACTTGTATAGTTGGTGCTTGCTTTTGAACTCTAGAAGTGGAGGGAGAGGTAGTTGACTTTCCTTTTGATCTAGTGTACATGAGGGGTTCTCTAACGCCGCTAGCACGAGCTACATCTCCCCATGTGAGGTCGTTGTCATAAAAAACTAGCTCATTGTCAACTTCAGCTTCATCATTTTCTTCATCCAATGTTTCGACCAACCATTCATTACTCTCGTCGATATGATTTAAAGAGATTGGATCAAGTTGATCCTTTAGATTTTTTCTGAAAAGGAAACAACCTCATTTATTAATAAATGAACAATGAAACTAAATCTTATAGTATAAGAGGATTATACGATGAGCATTCAAACCAAGGATAAGGATGTGCATTTGAGCATCCCAGCTAAGTTGACACCCTCTTAGTATCCTTATCATATCCTACATAATAAAAAGATAGAACAACTAATAACGTCCAAGTGCAGGACTAACCACAACCAATACAACTCAAAAAGGACATAAGAAACAACTTCTAACCAGACTAGGAATTAAAAATACAGCCAGACAAAGAAAGATTCTGAAACGGTTGGAAACACCAGAGGCTGTGAGCCAAATCTGAATCATCAACAAGGAGGAAAGTTAAAAGGGCTGCCAGTTTAGTAAGATATATTGCATAGAGAAGTCTTTAAATTGTTTTCGTAGAGAGCATCACAAAGAGGCATTCAGACGTGCGCACTCGTATCTATTGAACCAAGAGGAGGCTTTATTGTGGAAGACTCGCAGATTTCTCTCAAACCACAGTTCCAACAAAATTTCCTTGACGGTATTGCACTTTGCAAGGAGGCATTTTTTCATCATAACCGGACCAAGAAGTAACTGTCTAACATTATTGTTGCATTCTTTATCAAGGTCTCAGCTGAGATTAAAGGTGTGAAAGAGTTTACTCCTACACTTGGCAGCATATAAACATTCAAACAAGTGCTGGAGTTCCGCATGAAATTTGAGATAGAATGGGCATACATGTGGCGAAATATAATGAGTGGGTAACTTCTTTTGCATAATGGATGCACAAATTGAACTCCTGAACAACATAATCGATAGAGTTATACTTACCCTCGGGCTTTTAGATTTCTGAAGGCTTTTTTCCAACTGTAGGTCCATCGGAGTGGCAGGAGACAAGTGCTTCGATAATGACTTTACTGAAAAAACCCCATTAGTTTCCATTAACCAGATTCTTTTATTCTCAATATTGGATAATCTTGTCCTTTCCAAGGAGCCCAGGAGAAGTTGAAAATTAGAGATTTCAAGCTCCTAACAATCTTCTGAAATCAAGAAACCCAGAGGAAGTGGAGGCGTTCCAATGTTCTACAACCGAGCCTTTTGGATTAAGGGCAATTCTGTACAGCTTGGGAGTGTGGTCTTCAAAGCAATTCTATCCATTCATGGATCCAACCAAAACAAAATTTTGTCACCCTTTCCAACTTTAAAAGCTGCCACACTATCTAGAAATATTTATCCAAGGGCTTCTTAAACTTGAATTTTCTTTGCCACTTGTGTGCCACTGGAAGAGGCTACTCCCGTGAATACTACAAACCACCTTATACCATAGAGAGTTTTGTTCTGCCATGAACCTCCACCTCCACTTGGCAAGAAGAGTAATGTTTCTAAATTTCAGCTTGTCCAGCCCAAGGCCCCCATCTCCTTGGGGTTTGGAAACTAATTCCCATTTCACTAGGTGGTTCAACTTGCTACCGTTGTTCCCTTCTCAAAAGAAGTTCCTCCATGGTTCTTTCAATGGAATTAGAGATTTTTTTGGCATGAGGAATGTTTAGCAATTCCTCATGGATGCCGCTAAGGAGATCTTACTTTCCCCAATATTAATTCCGCATATAGATGACTTTTCCCAATTTATCTTTTGCCCATAACACTAAAATATTTCAAGCGTCTTTTTAACGTTTTCATGAATAACTTCATCAAACTTGGAAAATATTAAGGTGTTGTCTGCAAATTGAAGGAGGGGAACATGAACATTGTTCTTTCCTACCATGAAACCTTCATACAAACCGTTCAAGTGTAGATTTGAGATGAAACTACTAAGCACTTCGCTAACCATAAGAAAAGAAAGAGGGAAAGGGGATCCCCTTGCTTTAACCCTCTTGAGGCTTGAATTCTTCCTCTGGGCCTCCCATTGACGAATTCTGAATACTTAGGGTTTTTAACACAATCCATGATCAATCCAGCACACAAGCAGCAGAGACAGCGGAGTTTGAAGGCGTTTTCGGAGGCAGTGTCTGTTCCTAACAGAGAAAACTAGGGTTTTCACAACTATGTCTTGCTTGGATATACAGCAAGTTCTCAATGATTACAAAACCAAAGACCCACTCACCATCACTACTCTCAAGCTCAATCAAAAGGCTCTTTCTGATATAAATGGTTTGTCCCTTTTCAAAAACTTGGAGAAGCTTGATTTGACATTCAACAATCTCACATCGCTTCAGGGGTTGGAGTCATGCACCAATTTGAAGTGGCTCTCAGTTGTACAAAACAAACTTGATAACTTAAAAGGAATTGAAGGGCTTTCTAGACTTAATGTATTAAATGCGGGAAAGAATAAGCTTCGGTCAATGGACGAAATTAGACCCCTTGTTGGCTTTTGTGCTTTGATTTTGAATGACAATGAGATTGCTTCTATTTGCAAGCTTGATCAGATGAAGAACCTGAATACTCTGGTTCTTTCTAGAAATCCAATCCACAGTATTGGAGATTCTTTGTTGAAAGTGAATTCAATGAAAAAGCTATCCCTTTCTAACTGCAAACATCAATCTATTGAATCCCTCAAGTTTTGTATCGAACTTAAAGAGCTTAGACTTGCTCACAATGAAATCAGGATGCTCCCCAATGCTTTGGCTCATAACAAGAAGTTGTTGAATTTGGATTTGGGAAATAATGTCATCATGAGATGGTCAGATTTAAAGGTATTGAGTTCATTAGGCTATCTGAGGAATATTTATGTTCGAGGGAATCCTATTGCTGAAAGTGCTAAGTTAGATAAAAAGATTTGTCGACTGGTTCCAGGCTTGCGTGTATTGAATGCGAGATCAATTGATAAATGCATTCAGAATGAGAATGATAATGGGAGTGATAAAGAAGACGACACTCCAATCAGGAGCCTAGATCGTCAAAAAGAGAAAAAGGATAGAAAACTGAATGGGAATGTTGAAACACACCCGTCTGTTCAAGGCACTGATGGCAAACTTGATCATACTAATGGTGCTGATGTGGACAGGAAGTTGGAACGCAAAAAACGTAAGATGGATAAGGTCACCAGGGAGGAGAAAGTAATTCCATCTCTTGACAATAAGATAAATCTCGGTACCAATGATATTGATAAGGAAAAGAAGACTTCAAAGCAGAAAAGAACAAAAAGCAATAAGGAGCCATCTTTGCCAATACACAAGGAGACACTTACCAAGATTGAAAACCATAAGAAGAAAGCAAAGAAGGAAGGGGAAAGGCAGATTGGTGTTATTGACGACGCTGAAGTGCCATTTGAACAGCTTTTCGGAGATGATCTTATTGAAGACATGGATGCTGTTCTCCAAAAGGTTGGTGAGAAAGAAGTAGAGGAGATGAATTTAAAGCCTAACTTGGCATCATTTTCAGCTAATAGAAAGGAATCTAAAAGCCAAGATCGAGTTGGAAGGTTACAAATATCCCCAATAGTTGAAATTGGAATGGACGGAATATCAACATGGGGGGATGAGTAATTGCAATGCAAAGGCATTCAGTTACTTAGGAAAATTTGGATCAATCATGGCAGCACCGTGGTCGGACAGGTGTGGAATGCAGTAATAGAAAAAGAGAATGGGTTTTAGAAACTCATTTCAGTTGTTGGTCTTGCAATGAGCTATGAAGCGCTTGACTTTTGATTTGGGGGAGTTCATGAGATGGAGGATTTTTACTTTTCTGACTTAAACAAGTGACATGCCAAAAGATTTTGTAGCTTGTTGGTACCTGGGCAAGTTCTAATTTGAAACTTACATATTTCTTCTTCAACAGCCTTAAAATAGTGCATAATTAGAACTGTTAATGCCTAAATTGAAACAGAGGTGTTTGGGGGTATATTATTTCAGTTTTTATATTATTTCTATAATAGAGTTTGCCTTGTGTCTCTTAAAAAAAAAACAACACAATCCATGATCGAAGAGATGATCCATCAATGATTGAAATTTTTCTGCTTCAAAATTCTTTCCAAGAAACCCCAATCAACTCGATCAAATGCCTCTCCAAGGTCCAGTTTGTAATCCATCCTTGCTTTTTTTGGACCTATAATACTCCACAACTTTATTTGCAATAAGTACAGGATCCAGAATTTGGCGGCCATCCAAAAAGGCACTTTGAGTGAGAGCTCTAATACTGGGCATAATTATCTTCATTCTTTCAGCAAGCACTTTTGCAATCAATTTGTACAGCAAAGTAGTGAAACTTATGGGCCGGAAATCAATTACCTTTACTGCATCTTCCTTTTTCTTGATCAAGCAAATAAATTTCTCCTTTACATGCATTTAGTTTCCCAGTCCCATAGAACTCATTGAATAATTTACAAAGATTTTCCTTGAGGAGATCCCAAAATTTGATGAAGAATTCTACTGTGAAGCTATCCGGACCTGGAGCCTCTGTTTCTTCCCATTGATTTTAATGCTGCCCTGATCTCCACCAAACTAAATTTTGAAATAAGCCTTTTATTTTGATCGGCTGAAACTACAGACCAATAAAAAACGGAGGTGTGAGGAGATTTCTCATAGAGGGTGCTGTAGAAATCAAGTATTAAATGCTCAATTTCAAAGAATAAAGTGGTTGGGTTTCCTTGATTATTAACAAGCTTCGGAATTAGACTTCTTTTTTTTTTTTTCTCCCCCGATGAGAACGATGGAAGAAACTCATATTTTTGTTCCCCAATTTCAGCCAAGTCAACTTAGTTTTCTGGATTATATCTCTTTCCTCCCTTCTACAAAGAGCTAGAAGATCCACTCTCTTATTAACAATAAGTGATCCACTGTGCACGTATCCGGTTGATCATATTTTTTCTCTTCTAGTGCGATGGCTTTTAATAAGGTTTCTTCATGACTTTTCTGTTTTCTTTCATAATCTGAATGCCATGATTTGAGTTGACCCTTAATGTTTTGGAGTTGAGTTGATAAGGCAAAGCCCATCCAGCCCGGAGGAGTGCTTGTGGTTAATGAATTTTCAATAAATTGGCAGCAATGCTTGTCTAGCAACCAGCTGTTGCAAAATCGAAAAGGGGAAGGCTCCCACTCGAATGCCCCTGCTTCTAATAAAAAAGGGAAGTGGTTTGAGGAGATCCTTACTTGACGAGTTACACGTGTGTTCGCAAAAGCCTTGTCCCGGTCAAAAGTAACTAAAAATCTGTCAAGCAATGATCTCAAAACTACTCTTCCTTCTCTTGACCATGTTAATTTTCTGTTCAGTAAAATAACTTCAATGAGTTTCCATTCTTCAATGAATTTATTGAATTTCCTCATTCATGCCACAAGTCATTCTACTTGCTGGAAATCGCTCCCCTTTGATTTGGTCATATTAAAATCCCCTCCCAAACACCAAGCTTCTATACAATAACCAATGAGGGAGAGCAGCTCTGACCAAATGAATTTTCTCTCTGTAATCAGTAGGTCCATAAATATTGGTTACCCAACACAACTTATTGCACATTGTTCTGCATTTAACTGACAGTGAGTGGCCCCTTCAATACTTCAATAAAAGAAAATTTACTTTCATCTCACTTGGTTAACATTCTTCCTGATTTTCCATGAGCTTCAAGAAAGATCCATCCAGTTCCTTTTGATCTCCAAGTGGATTGAAAACAAAGTATTGACCCATTCCAATCTTGAAAGAAATATGGGAAAAAGGAAGATGACAATAGGCAGTAGCTTATAATCCTTTTCCGTGGGATATATGAGGAAGACTTGACACTGAGAATAGGCTTTTGGTTGGAAATGTGAGGAGCTATAATAAGCTGTGAGCACCTTCCACCCAACAGAGAACTTTTGCTTGTAATATCTTTGAATCCACTTGGTCAAAAGGGCCTTAGTATCTCTCCACCTGGCTGCTGTTAGCTTGCACTGCTATTTGGATTCTTGGTTGTGGCCTCTTGATCCTACTTCTGGTTTTACTGTTAGATCCCTTATAGCTGACTTAGTGGGCACGGTTGATCCATTATTGTCTGATTTTTGTTCTGTGATTTGGAAAGATAGATTTTCCTAAAACGATGAAAATTTTTCTTTAAGATCTTAGTTGGGGTGCCATCAATACTGCTGATTGTCTTCCACGTTGCATGCTTTATATGTCTATTTCTCCTTCTTGGTGTCACATGTGTTGCTGCTACGCTGAATCTTCGATCCATTTGTTTTTCCATTTTCCTCTTGCTGCCAATTTTTGGGATATTCTTTTTAGGCTTTTTGATGGTCTTATACGTGTCTTAATAACATTTTGGACACATTGGCTTCTCTTCTGGTGGGTCAACCCTTTGGTGGTACAAAGATGACACTTTGGTTGACATGCGGCGTTCTTTTGGTATCTGTGGGGTGAAAGGAATAAGTGGCTTTTTCATGATTCTTCTTCCTTGTTCAAATATTTTATGGAATTTGTTCTGTCTATTTCTTTTCCTTGGTGTAAAGCTAAGCCCCCCCTCTCTCTATAGATAATCTATTTTAGTTAACAATTGGACATCCTTCTCTTCTATAAGTTCCTTTAGGTGTTTGGGGTTTTCCCCAGATTTCATTTATAAATGAAATGTTTTTTTTACAATTGGACTTCTCTTCTGTACTGGGTATCACCCGAACCCCCTTGCAAAATTAGTTTCTTCACATTATCCCTCTTCACAAAGTGGGAGGAGGCATTTATGAATATTTCTAAAGTGAATACTTCTTTGATGTCCTGACTTATTAAAAGTGTATTGAATTTTCAGATCGCAAAGAACATGGAAGTGTTTATATGGTCCTGAGATTATAAGAGTCTTAATAATCAGGATAGGCTTCAGAATTTGATGAGGTTTAACCTTTTTGCCTGTTCATATGCAGTTTGTATATGGAAAAGGAGGACAATATTTATCACCTTTTTCCTCATTGCTTCTTTGCTTCCAAGGGAAGAAGCTTTCTGCTTAGTACCTTCAGATTTCCGCTTGTCTTTCTAATTCTAATCATATTGATGACTGGCTTTCTCAAGTGAAGTTGAAGTCCTTTGGGGTATGCTGTCGGGGCATTCCTTTAGTTGCGTTGGCTTGAAAGTAACTTTAAACTTTTTGAAGCTAAGTCTTCTGATATAACTTCTTTTGGTGGAAATTTACAACTCATCTCCTTGTGGTGGGCTCATAGTTATAGCCAATTCTTTTGCAATTATCCAATTTCTTTGCATCACAACAATTGGTCAAATTTTCTGCAATTAGTTTTTTTGGGATGGGGTTCACTTTTCACCGTCCCTAAGCTGTTTCTACTTCGCTTTTGTCTGATGATGTCTCTTATAAAACATCAATGTGTGATAGCAGAAGGAAATTGTTAGCAGCCGGTCTTTTTTGCTGTCCAGACATATGGACGTGTTTTCTCCATTATTTTTCCTGTTTAATTTTTTCTCGCTCTCATTATTTTTTCCATTTCATAGTCCTTGTAAATACTAAAATGTCTTCTGCAATGCAGATTGTTGATAGGCTTCATTGGTACATAGAGAAAGGCAATACAGTAAGTCCATTATGTTGATTTGTTTGATTTTTATTATATTGAGCAGAATTCGTTATTTATTTTTCTTAGTGCAACATTTTCTTTCAATGCATTTCATTGTTAGGAGGCTATCTGTTACCTTAAATATTCTTTAGATTCATTATGCACTCCACAATCTCACAAAAAGTACAAGCCTCGTATGTTATCCTTTTGAACTCCTATGATTGTGAAAGTTGAGAGATGTTTACAATCATGGAACCACTCGGGGGAGGGGGGGGGGGGTCATCTAACTCTTCTACAAGCAACCCTTTCAAACTCCCCACGTCCTACTTATCCTTATTTACAAAAAGAAAGGTATCGTCTATGATTGCAGGATTGAAAGATTTTAGAATAAAAAATAGAAGCCATGTTAGATATTCTCTTCGAATTGTGCTCAGGGCAGCAAGTTAATTGGGAGAAGTAAGCATTATATGGAGGCAATATTGATGAGGCTACATTGATCTCTACTTCTTCAAGGCTGAATTGGGAGGCTGGTAATTGCCTTTATATATCTTGGCTTACCTCTTGGTGGTTATTCTAAACAGCAGTCTTTTTGGCAGCCTGTTATAGATAAAGTCCATTTGAAACTCGATAAATGGAAAAGGGTATAACTTGTCCAGAGGGGCCGTTTAACTTTTTTTTTTTTTAAGATAAGAAACATTTCATTGATAAAATGAAACAGGGGAAACCCAAACTCCTAAAGGTGATTAAAAAAATATAGCCAATTAGAAAAGAGAAAGGAGAGACTATAGTTCTTAAAAGGGTGCCCATTTTTGTACCAATAAAAAGCAGTAGATAAAATGGTGTCCAAAAAAGAAGTACAAGAGGCAGTAGAGTCCTGAAACAGCCTCCTATTGTGCTCAGTCCATAAAGTCTAGGAGAAGGCACGAACAATAGCCAACCAAATTGTCTTTTTACATCCCACAAAAAGGTGACCCACCAAGAAGTTTTTATTGGAAAGAGAGATCGACCAACCAAAAAGCATCCCAGATGATGTGCCAAAACTGAGTAGCAAAGGAACGGTGCGCAAATTGGTGAGAGGCAGATTCCGCAGCAGTTTGACACACAACATACCAAGTAGGAGAAAAAGACATATACGACATTTGGCGTTGGAGGCAATCAGCAGTATTAATGGCACCGTGACTAAGTTCCCAGAATAATTTAATTTTCTTTGGGTAGTGATCAGACCGAATAATAGAATAAAGATTTCTGGTAGAGGACCCTATTGAACAAGTTAAATCATCAATTAGGGATTTAACAGTAAAAGAAGCAGAGGAATCAATGACCCGTTAAACTTTATGTAATTCAGTTTTGGCCAACCTACCAACTTATAATATGTCCTTATTCCAAATGCCTTTCTTGGTGATACAAGAATTGGAGACTTTTATGTAACTTCTTTTGGGAAGGTCAAAAAGGCAGCAAGCTGAATCCTTTGGTTAAACAGGAGTTAGCTTCGAAAGCTCTAAAAGATGGTGGTCTAGGGATTGGAAATGAAAACAGAAATACAGCTTTATTGTTTAAATGGAGTTGGAGAATCCTTAAGGAGCAGGACTCTTTATGGTGCAAAATTGTTAGAAGTATTCATGGAGTTGATCCAAATCTTTGGTGCACTTCGGGTAAGCTTGGTTTAGGTTTGAGAAGTCCATGGATCAGCATTTCAAGTTGCAAAGTTTAAGCTTGGTAATGGGAGGAATATATTCCTTTGTACAGATTCATGGTGTACTGTCTTCTCCTTTGGATGGTCTACTCCTATTCCCAATGATATTTGGGCCTACTCACTCTAACATATCCTTTTCAATGAATAAAAAGGGATTATGTGGACACATATGATTCATGCTTATGAATTACATAGAAGAAGAGAATGGACTGCTTCTTCAACGATGTTTTTTGTAGTTCTTCCTCCACAGGGATGTTTGTTGTAGCTCTTGATTTCAATCCCCACCCTAAGGTCATTTCAATTATCATGCTACAGTGATGAGCAACAAGTAGATTGACCTTCAACAATACCATTTGCCAATAGGTTTGCCATAATGCTCTAACAATAAAGTTTATCAAGAAATTAAAATTTCAAGATGAGCAACCTTGCTCTGATACCAATTTTTGGATCGGTATGGCAACCCTAGAGGGGTGAATAGGGTTTAAATAAACTTTTTTGACAAATAAAAAGTAAAATCAACTAATTAGATACTTTTTAAATTTAAATAAAGAACTTTGTAAACTTTGTTAAATAACAAGATTGATAAAAATATATGAATGGAAGTATGCAATCAAACTCAACCAATAAGAGTATGTAACTAAAATTAAATTAAAAAATAATTAGAAAAGAGTTAGAGAAGAAGACACCGTAATTTTATAGTGGTTCGGTTAAACTCAACCTACATCCACTTTCCCAAGCACCTCTTGGGATTTTGATTGAAAATCTTCTTTGGACTCTTTTCACGGATTTGAGCCGAACCGATTCTTGCTCCTTTTTCGGGTTCAAGAGCAAACTCGATCCTTTCCACGGGTTAGGATCCAACCGTTACAATATGTTGAAGTTTTTAAATCATACAAAAGAAAACTCTCTAAAAGAGTGAGTATATAATTTGAAGCTCACAAATTTAATCCTCACAATACAATAAGAAGCTCTCAAGAATAAGATGAAAAGAATAAAAATTGGAAGCTTTAGAGAGAATAACAATGTTGGCTTTTTGCTTGAGGATTGTAAAGATGTTGTGATCTTGTGTAAATGTGAAGTATTTAAAAAGAGAGGAAAGATAAATTCAAAATCATTTGGGTCATTAGATATAAGTAAAAGAAAAATGAATGGTTGAGATTTAAACTTAATTAGCCGTTAGACACAATACAAATAATAATATAATAATATGTCTTTTCAAAATACTTTGTTTAAAAAGAAATCAATAAAGCAACTTCACCATCTTTTAAAACAACTAGCCGTTAGACACAAGGAAAAATAATAATATTAAAATCATTTTCTTTTTAAATTCATTTTCTTTATAAAAGCCAATAAAACATAACAAAAAGCCACATTTGTTACTCCTTCATTGCTCCAAGTGGCTTTCTCTAATTGGTTCAAATTGAATGCTTGGTCGCCACGTCACCATCTCGGGTATTTTTCTGTTAACCTTCTTTTAGCAATATTTTCTTCATTTGAACTTCGATTTGGGTGATTCAAGAGGCGTTAGAATCATTTTTCCAAGCTCTACGATATGGTCTATTCAAATTAATAAAATTGTCAATAAAAAAATCAGATTTGTTATCATCAAAACATAAATTAATTGAATAATTAAAATAAATAAATTTGAGATTAAGGGCCAAAAAGCCAACAATCTCCCCTTTTTTATGATGACAAATCATTGAAGAAAAATAACTTGAAACACACATGATCAACAAGTAATTCTATTATCAAGATGTATAACCATAAAGCTCATGTATATATTTCACCACAAAGAACATACTTGAAAACAATTGATAAGAGAACCTTCTTTGTCCTTAATTAATTTTTTTTCTCTAAAAAAATATGCATTATTCAATAGAAACAATTATGCAACAAATTGATAAAAACATATTTTTCTTATACTTCTCCCCCTTTGGAATCATCAAAAACAATACCAATGAAGTTAGCTCTCCCAAAAAACATGAACACATACAAAATGTCTAATTCTCCTCCTATCAATATGCATTACGGTAACAATATCAAGTAAGATATAAAATCAAGATGCATCCCAACGAATAATTCCAAGCTCAAGCCTATTTTTACAAAAGCTTTCTTCACTCAAAGGCTTGGTAAATATATCCGCTAATTGATTATTGGAGCTTACAAACTCAAGAGTAATATGACCATTTTGTACATGCTCTCTAATAAAGTGATGCCTAATATATATATGCTTAGTTCTAGAATGATGAATAGGATTCTTAGTCAAATTTATGGCACTAGTATTATCACAAAATATAGGCACATTATCAAATTTTAATCCAAAATCACAAAGAGCTTGTTTCATCCAAAGAATTTGTGCACAACAACTAGCAACCGCAATATATTCCGCTTCGGTAGTGGATAAGGCAACCGAATTTTGCTTTTTACTAAACCAAGATACTAAGGAACTACCAAGAAATTGACAAGTCCCACTAGTACTTTTACGGTCAAGTAAACTACCGGCAAAGTCCGCATCGGAATATCCTACCAAATTAAACTCAACATTTCTAGGATACCATAATCCAACATCAATAGTTCCAAGCAAATATTTAAGTATCCTTTTAACGGCATGGAAATGTGATTCTTTAGGACAAGATTGAAATCTAGCACAAAGACATACACTAAACATGATATCGGGTCTACTAGCGGTCAAATAAAGTAAAGATCCGATCATACCTCGATAAGTCTTTATATCCACACACTTACCTTTTTCATCTTTGTCAAGCTTAGTGGTAGTGCTCATAGGAGTTTTTGCAACTTTACCTTCATTGAATTTGAATTTCTTGAGCAAATCCCTTGTGTATTTTTCTTGACTTATGAAGATGCCATCCTTGAGTTGTTTGATTTGAAGGCCAAGGAAGAAACTAAGTTCTCCCATCATACTCATCTCAAACTCATTATGCATACACTTGGAAAATTCTTCACACAAAGATGAATTAGTAGAACCAAATATAATATCATCCACATAAATTTGCACTATAAGCATGTCATTATTTTTAACTTTAATAAATAGAGTATTATCAATTTTTCCCATCTTAAAGTCATTCTCAAGTAAAAACTTGCTAAGTCTATCATACCAAGCTCTTGGAGCTTGTTTTAAGCCATAAAGAGCCTTTTCCAACTTATAAACATGATTAGGTAAATCAAAACTTTCAAAGCCCGGAGGTTGTTCTACGTAAACTTCCTCTACAATATATAACCGTTTAAAAAAGCACTTTTTACATCCATTTGATACAAAATGAAATTTTTATAAGAAGCAAAAGCAAGCAACATTCTAATAGCTTCTAATCTAGCAACCGGTGCAAAAGTCTCTTCATAATCTATACCTTCTTCTTGACAATAACCTTGAGCTACAAGTCTAGCTTTATTTCTAATGATATTTCCATTTTCATCCATCTTATTTCTAAAAACCCATTTTGTTCCGATTATAGATGCATTAGAAGGCCTAGGGACTAATTTCCAAACTTTGTTTCTTTCAAATTGATTTAATTCTTCTTGCATAGCTAAAATCCAAAACTCATCACATTCGGCATCTTTAAAACTTCTAGGTTCAATTTGAGACACAAAAGCAAGATTACTAAATAAATTAAGAGAAGAACGAGTTTTGACACCTTGTTCGGGATTGCCAAGAATTAGATCCTTGGGATGGGATAGAGCATATCTCCACTCTTTAGGCAAGGATGAAGAACCCTCTTCTTTCTTTTCTATGATGTTCACATCTTGCATACTTGGAACAATTTCTTTGCCTTTGTCATTAACAAGTAAATCTCCAAAATCTTTTTCTAAATCATCACTACAAATAGACTCATTAGAAACATTATTCCAAGATTCATCAAATACAACATGAATAGATTCCTCAATAACTAAAGTTTTCTTATTGAAAACTCTATAAGCTTTACTAGTAGAGGAATATCCTAGAAAAATACCAACATCCGTCTTAGAATCAAATTTTCCAAGTTTTTCTTTGTTATTCAAAATAAAACATTTACAACCGAAAACTTTGAAATACCCAATATTTGGAATTTTACCATGCCAAAGTTCATAAGGAGTTTTATCTAAAGAGGGTCTAACTAAAACTCTATTTGAAACATAGCAAGCGGTGTGAACGGCTTCCGTCCAAAAATATTTAGGTAAACCATACTCATTCAACATTGATCTAGCAAATTCTTGCAAAGTACGATTTTTCCTTTCAACTACACCATTTTGCTACTTCCTCTGCTCGAAATGCATCTAAAAATTTTAGGGATGCATATAATCATTGGACAAAGGCCAATGACAAGGCCTGTGTGTATCTCTTGTCTAGTATGTCTGACATACTAAGCAAGAAACACAAAACCATGGTCATTAGACGTCAGATCAAGGATTCGCTTCAAGAGATATTTAAGAAGAATTAAAAAGAAAGTAAATATAATTTACTTGCCTTAGAAACATGTTTAGTGGAAAATGACCAAAATGTCTAGATACTTGATTTAGGAGCCACTAGTCATGTTTGCTCTTCTTTACATAAAACTAGTTCCTTTAAGCAGCTCGAGGAGGATGAGATACACTCAAAGTTAAAACGAGAGATGCCATTTCAGCTCGTGTAATGGGAGATGTTAAATTTTCTTTTTAAAATAGATTCTTGTTTTTAAAAAACTTGTATATAGTTCCTAAGATTAAAAGGAATCTTATATTTATTTCTTGTCTTATTGAACAATCATATAATGTAACATTTTTCTTTAAATGAAGTGTTCATTTCTAAGAATGGTGTACACATTTGTTCAGCTAAGCTTGAAGACAACTTTTGTATGTATTAAGACCTAACAAAGCGAAAGCAATTTTAAATCATGAGATGTTTAAAACTGCTAATACTCAAAATAATACCTATCTTTGGCATTCAAGATTAGGTCATATTAATCTCGATAGGATCGGGAGATTGGTAAAGAATGGACTTCTAAATGAGTTAGAAGATGATTCATTGCCTCCATGTGAATCTTGTCTTGAAGAAAAGTTGACTAAAGAGACCTTTTACTAGAAAATGCTATGGAGCCAAAGAGCCCATAGAACTTATACATTCAGACCACTATGGTCCAATGAATGTAAAAGCTAGAGAAGGTTTTGAATACTTCATCTCTTTTATAGATGATTATTCAAGGTATGATTATTTATACTTAATGAAACGTAAGTCTGAAGCTCTTGGAAAGTTCAAGAAGTATAAGGCTGAAGTTAAAAATCTATCAAGTAAAAAAAATTAAAATACTTTTATCTGATCGAGGTGGAGAGTATATGGATTTGAGATTCCAGGACTATATGATAGAACATGGAATCCAATTACAACTTTCAGCACCTGGTACACCTCAACAAAATGGTATATTAGAAATGAGAAATAAAACCTTGTTAGACATGGTTCGTTTAATGATGAGTCATGCTCAATTGCCTTGCTCGTTTTGGGGGTATGCAGATTGAACAATGTTCCTCGAAAAGTGTTTCTAAAATACCTTTCTGTAACGATCCAACACTTTATACTAAGGTGAGATCATTACCACTAAAACAAATAAAGACTTTTTATTTAAATCAAATAAAATACTAAGTTTTAAAAAGAAACACTCATAAAATATAAGTAAAGTATATAATAAAATATTAGTTCGGAACCTATTTAAAATAAAAAAACTATATCTAAAAGTAAACATGGGTTCTGAAATAAATTTAATACTCAAAACATAAATGTGGAAGAAAACATAAGATGTTCCCTATGACGATCCACGGTCACTTCTTGCCATTCGCGAGCTTGCCTTTACCTGCTCCTTTACCTGAAAAATTAAACATAGAAAATGGTGAGTATAAATTTATACTAAGTAAGAGACCCACTACTACTCCTGCTACGTGTCTGTTAACCTCTCGTTATAGTCCTGTAAGAAAATATCGAATATCTATTGTGCTCCCAAACGTACGCTATCCAGTGATCTTGTAGGAACACATCTAGACTCTTGGTGAACCCGAAGGAGTCACCCTAAAGAAGTGTAAGTGATCCTATTGATTCACATATAAAAGCTAAGCCACACAAACATAAATAGGTGGTGATCCCGAGGGACACCCATATGATACGACTCTAACAGGTAAAGCTAACACAACATCATAGTCTATACATATAACATAACATAAATAACATATCTCAAACATGATGTATCTCAACCATAGTATATCTCATTCATAACATATCGTGGTCATCACATATCTTAGTCATACATAACGATTTTTTATGTAGCTATCATTATCTAACATTCTTCACCGTCACATCACATGCATCATGGCTACGTTAATGCATACTAAGGGAAAACATAATGTAAGGATCTAATAATAAAACTTCTTACCTGGAGATTAATTATCAACTAATTCAGTCATAAACATAAACAAAATTAAAATTATTAATTTTTTCAACCATCACCCAACTATTTAATTAAGCATCCAAACTTCCAACTATTTAATTAAGCATCCAAACTGACCCCCAAGATTAAGGTTGAATCAAACAAAACCTTGAATGGAAAATTTCGGAGTCTCAAATCCTCAAATTAACACTTGAACCTTCAAACAAAAATAATTTAACTCATTCCATTGTAAACTTATTTAAGATCCAAAAAATATTCATTTGGGCATACCAAACCAACACAGCTCAAGAGATACCAAAAAGCAACTTGGCTTAAACTAAGGCAGAAATGGCCCACGCGGCTCTGCAGGAGGAGAATCGACTTGGCAGTCAGCTCGGGTGCACAACTCACAAAAGGAGAAAGAAATCGGCTGTGACAAGCGCGATTTACGAAGGAGTAGATAAGTGGCTCTGTGATGCACAGATCGACTTGCTCAAGCAAGGGTTCGTTTAACGATTGCCGGCAATGAGATCTGGGTGGCACGAGACAGAACTTAACGACGGTAAGGCTTAATGAAAACGTTCAAAAACTAGATGATTGATGAAATGAAAAGAGAGAGATTCCTCGGCTTCACCTACATGCAAACGTAGGAGGTGGGGGGTGCATAGTCGGCTTGTGCGACTTCGTCACTAAGGAACAAAGGAGGAATGACGGTGTCAACAAACGACGAGCGGTGATCCTTGCAACGGAGCACGATGGCGGCTGGGGTTTGTGAAGAATTAAGAAGATGATGAATAGTTCCCTTTTTTGCACGTTTCACAAGGGTTAATTATATATAATAATAATAATGATATTTATTATTATTATCATTATTCCTTTTCTTTTGCTAATTAACAAATTAACCAAAATCAAATCATACTTTCTCTCCTCGTTAAATACCCATCAAACCAAACTTTTTACTTTCCCCAAAAATACAATATCTTTCCAAATAATTAGATTTTCCACAATATAATTATTTTCTCTCTAAAAAATATCTTTCCTAAAAAAAATCAATAATATATTATTCTACCCTTCCATAACTTAATTAATTATATACATATATAATTAACCAATAAACTTAAATCTCACCAAAATTTTCAATAGTATAATTAATTAAATAATCTTCCACTGAACATTCAATTAATCACAATTTCCACAATACTAAAAAAATTATAACACCCAATTAAATCCATCATAAATTAAATTAAACTAAGATAATTAAAAAAATAAAATTACCTTAATTTTTGGGTGTTACAGTTTTTGAATTTAAATAATTTTTAGACGTAACCAGCCTTAAGGACAGCATGTTGTACAAGTTATCGACCCTACTGCACCTGTCACTCATGCATACCTTGCTGCCATGGAGCAAATGTACATAGACTTATTGTTCAAAGTATTGGCACAGTGACAACCTACCTAGGATATCCAAACAACTCATGTACGGACACCGGCTGCAAGTGTTTAGATCCCAGTTGCGGGAGTTTAGGCCCCAATTGTAGCATATAACCTACTTGATATGCTTTCAGCAGAAGCCAAACACCTGAGGGATTTCAGGAAGTATAACCCTCGGACTTTCGATGGATCCTTGGCAAACTCCACCAAGGCGCAGATGTGGTTGAGTTC